>NW_009719985.1:4422-44060 GCF_000703405.1 Apaloderma vittatum | reverse complement strand
CCTGGATCATCTTTGTGGCCTCCTCTGAACTAGTTCCAACAGCTCCACATCCCTCTTACGGTGAGGACACCAGAACCAGACGCAATATTTGAGGTGGGGTCTCACAAGAGCAGAGTAAAGGGGGAGAATCATCTCTCTTGACCTGCTGACCATGCTTCTCTGGATACATCCCAGGATGAGGTTGGCCTTCTGGGCTGCATGAGCGCACTGCCGGCTCATGTTGAGCTTCTCATCTATCAACACCCCCAAGTCCTTCTCTTCAGGGCTACTCTCAACCCACTCTGTGCCCAGTTTATATTTGTGCCTGGGATTGGCCCGACCCAGGTGCAGGACCTTGCACTGTGACTTGTTGAAGCTCCTGCAGTTTGCACTGGCCCATTTCTCAAGCCTGTCAAGGTCCCTCTGGATGGCATCTCTTCCCTCCAGGGAGTCCACGGCACCACACAACTTGGTGTCGTCGGCAAACTTACTGAGGGTGCACTCAGTGCCGTCATCCATGTTGCTGACAAAGATGTTGAACAGCCCTGGACCCAGAACAGACCCCTGAGGAACTCAACTTGTCACTGGTCTCCATGTGGACATTGAGCCATTGACCACAACTCTTTGAGCGCGATCATCCAGTCAGTTCTTTATCCACCGAGTGGTCCATCCATCAAGTCCATGTCTCTCCATTTTAGAGACAAGGATGTCATGTGGGACAGTGCCAAATGCCTTGCACAAGTCCAGGTAAATTAACCAGGAAGTCCCCGACAGCACTAATGGTAGGGTTTGCCTTCACCAAGTTGAAAGCTCCTTTCGACTTTTTGCCTTTGCTGCCTTCCTTGTGAAAGAAAAGGCTCTAATACCAATGCTAAATGTGAAAAGCAAATACAAGCTTCTGCCACACATGATTTACTCTTCAATTCATCTCCCATGTTTCAGGGGAGGATCAGAGACCTTTCGGACAAGAATTTGCACATGCGCTTCCCTGCTTCATTCAAGTCTAATAGCCTTGCAGAGAGAGCTCCCAGAGGCTTTCGAAGAGGAATGAGATCTCTAATGGAAGCTTCCAAATGAATCTGTCTCCACCTTTCAGTTTCTGGTTGGATTTTCTTACTGCAGAACAGCTTCATAAGCTCCTGAGTGTGTAAATTCAGCCCAGCTTTCATTACAACTCAACTAAGATCCATTTGAGGAAAAGAAACTCCTCAAACGGACCACATCTGGCACACTAAAGAAAGCGGAGTATAGAGACATATTTGCAGAGATTTCAACGTTTCTTTCTGATACCAGTGTAGCTGGCTGTGACACACTGGCATGTGTCCCTGCCCTGGGGCACTAACCGTCCTGGGGAGCTGCAGGAGTGTACCTCTGCCAAGAGCCCGTTCAGACTCATCTGCAGAATGACTGAGCAGAGCTTCTCAGACGTGGCAGCAGAGAGCCCAGGTCTGTGTGAACAGGTGAGACATCTGGGTCACCTAGAAGGCAACGCCCAGACTGGAAGAGGAGATGGCTGTTACAAAACAGCCATCACGGGGTTAAAAGCAAAGGTCAGAAATGTTTTGAGATAATGCCATGCTCCAAACCTCCTTTCCTTCCTGTTCATTCAGCAGGCGTCATCTCCCCTGTACACTATTAGGATGCAGCTGAAATGAAAACAGCTTGTTCCCTGCAATTCTCCGGAGAGGCTTCAGCTAGGCAGGTGGGGCTTTTTTTGTGTGTTGTTGGGTTTTTTGGTGCAGAAAGGAGAATGGAGCAGAAGTGGAGGAGAAGGATTTATGTGAGAAATCCCTTTGCAAGTCTTGCCATCTCAGGCAAAGCCAGCTTCCTGGGTATCTACACCAATATCAGCCTGCTCACTGCTTAGAGCCTGACTGCTTTGCCATCCCCCAACAGAGTCTGAATTTCTCTTGCTTACACCTCAGTTCCCTACAGCTCTCCAGAGCAACGAGATGCTTTGTGCTACCCCTTTTCTCACTAGTGACAGAGAAACTGTCACTATTAGACATAAAGCTATGGCTCTATTCAAATCACAGAACAGCACAACACAGTGATGTTATTTGGGATTTTTCTCACCTTTAGCCATGTATTAGAAATTAGAAAAGGAGGCTACCACAGCCTCTGCACTCTACCACAGAGTTCTGCATTCAGAGACAGTCACTTCCACAAGGCAGCTGATCCTATTTGTCTTAAACACTCATTTCAGGGCGACTCCAATTTTTCCCTTAGACTAGATTAATATGCTCCCCAGTGCCCACTAACTGGCATTTCTCATCTGTAAGTCCCGCCAGACTGAAAAGAGCTGTTTGAGGCTTTCCTAACAACTAGACACATATAACTCATAGAGCTATAGTCATAATAAAATGGTGGTGTCAACTCCTAATAAAAATATTATATCTGAAATGCCATGGACTGTCATTCTCACCAGAAGTTGTTAAGATCTGTTAGCAAGGGTTAAGGCTGTATGTTACTTTTGCAAACAATACAGCAGTTGCAGATTGACCCTGGAAATATCTGTCCAGTTCTGATAACTACACTGCAGAGTACATTCTGGCAAAAATGCTGCAAGAACAATCCTTAGTCTTGAAAATTTCCCTTGTAGTAAGAGATATTTGAGAAATCTCACTGATTAATGTGACAAAAACTTAAGCAGTGATTTGGTCACAGCTTGTCAGTGAGTACATTTCAGGGACATTTCCAGTACTTTTTTCAATTAATCAAGAAATAATACATGATGTCATTCAACGGCTGGAAGCTAAAACTGAGCAGGCCTACAATAAAAATCTGTATTTTTTACAGGGAGGATAATTGTCCACTAAGGTGGTGATCGGTTCTCTGCCAGTGAAAGATTTTTGATAAATAGGACTGATCTTTCCACAGACATACAGAAGCACAACCACGGAGTTGATACAGAAGTCACTAAGTGACTTTGATAGTCCGTGTTGTTTGGAGATGGCAGTAGTTACCCACTTTTTTCCCCAATGTACAAGTCTCTTTAGAAAGGAAAGGAATGTGGGGGAGGTATTACAGAGTACTTGAGACATTGATAAGTAACCAAGGAACAAATAATTCTGAAATGTGTTTGCAGCAGAAAAAAACAGGGTGCTTGGTGCAAACTACAATGAAGAGATGCTCTACCTGTTTGCTGTGACAGTGACCATAAGATGTAGGTGTTTGTAATCACTATGAAAATCACTTTTCTTTCCTACTTGTAATATGCATTGTGAATAAGAGGTCAGACCCTCAAAAAATAAATCTTGGTTGGTGTCTTAAGAGCTATGACAGCCAGTTGTAAAAAAGAAGCAAGAAACTGTTCTAGTCTTCAAACCACAGAGGAGAAACAAAAAAAAAATAGTTTTTATCCTCTTTCTCTGAGTTTCTAGGTTTCCTAACAGGAAATGAGAGGAATTGAGAACTATGTACAAACTATCCAAAGGAAGAGCATGTCAATTGCATTGCTTCCACCACCACAGTTTGTACTGGAGGAGGGCTCCAGTGCTTCAGGTATGACCAAGACAGAAAAAAAGACAGTCAGAAAAAAAGACATTCCTGCCCCAATCCAGTAAAAGCACAGCTGGTAGAGCCTTATCAGGCAACACAAACACATAGTTTAGAAAACCTGCAAGTAGCAAATGAAGTGATAGTCAAGGAAAACAGGTGGAGGTTTATCGGTAGGCTCTTGGCAGCGTTGTCAAAGTTCCCTGGCAAAGGCAGAGGCTTAGTTTATAAGGAGGCTGCTGGCAGAAACAGCAGATTTTCCTCCATCCAAGCGATTGGATAATCAGAGTCGTATGATTGCCTTTTGTGTGCTGACTCACCAGAGGGCAGCAGCTTTCCAGAGGTGATGTCAGCCCAAAACAACGCTCTTTGCCTCCCGATCGCACCGCCCTCTTTGTAGCGTGCCCCGATGTCAGCAATCCCGTTTTCCACTCTCGGCTGGCAGGCTGGACATCGCAGCGTTTCGAGGTAATGGCAAGTTATGTTGCCATGACCATCTGATGCATGGTTAATCCACGGTTCGATCTCTCAGTGTGTCTGCATCAAAAAGTGTATTAGTTCGGAATTGAGTAGCCTGTCTAGGATGATTTGCTGCCTCGTACAGACAGAATTTTCTGCCACTCCACGGCAAACTGAAATATTTTGTGAAAGGATCTTTACTTCAGCAGCTAGATATGCTGGCAGCAAAACATGCCTTCTTTCCCCCAGTTTTCTACTTTTAAATGAAGGGTGGAGAATATTGCGTTTATCCTCCATAATGACAGGCTAAAACTCTGTCTTCCAGGAGTATCCCAGCAAGTAAAAAGTCTGACATCTGTGTTCCTCTGGTGATGAGTGTGTTTGCAGCTACACTTCATTCCTAGCTCCGCTCCCTTCCATATCCGATTTCCCACACTAAAACCAGGGTATTATTCCCCTCCCACTGAAGAGTTTAGGAGTGCTTCTGGGAGGCATTATGCTACATGTGCGATGCGGTGGCAAAAAGGACAACAGGCAGGAAAGTTTCATCACAGCAGCACTTCTGTTCTTGCTGCCTGGCTTCTGGGTGGCCTGACAAAAAAACAGCACCTCGAATCTTCCAGCACAGACTTGGTGGTGTCATTCATCACTAAACTGGGGATAAACTAAATGCAGAGGCTGAAGGACTGCATCCATTTCCATTTCAGCTGAATGGAAACGGTGCCACTACACATGGCAGGGTCTGAAATTGGCCACCAGTGACATGGAGAAGATGCCTTTAACATCCATCCCAGAGGTAGCCCACTGAGGGAACACATAAGACATATGTACCCTCAGCAGCCACCAGGACTCTGCACAAGGACAAGTCGCAGCCATGGAATAACTAGAGAGAGAAAAATAAAACACACTGGTGGTTGTTTTATATACCTCTGCTTAGTCCAGTGTTCCTGGGAAGGTGAGAGAAATTGGAACAAACATTATGGGAATGCAAAGTCTTATCAAAAATCCGCATTAAGAGGCTGTAAGAATTTGTCAGGTACCAGCGAAGCATGCCATACGTGCGCAGGACTGCAGGCTCTGGCACAATCTGTTCACAGCAACATGTTCAAAGTACAAACACCTCTCTACACACCCTTTGCACTTGAGACCAAGCTTCTCAAAGATCCTTAAGTGTTTGGTTTTGTGTGGAAGCATCAACTCAGAACAGAAACTGTGATTTCTGCATAACAGAGGTGACTTTGACTTTCCACCAGCAGATACCATTTGGAACTTAAACATGTATTTTGGGTGCTACTCGAACTGGAGCAGCAGTCCCAGATGAAATCACGAGTCTATTATGTTAGTCACTGTACACATACACACTGTCAAGAAAAGACAGGCCCCGCCCTAAGTCATTCACTGTCTAAGTAGGCTGGAGGAAGAATGGGAATGGAGGAACATGGAGAGGTGAGAGGGCTTAGCCACGGTCCTACCACGGCACAGCAGGAGCAGGTCACAACATCCCCTGGAAGAACTCATCTCTCTGCCATCATTTCTGCAGTCACCGCCCGACAAATTTTCCCTCCACGCTGGCTCATCTCTCTGCGCTGTTGGTATAATTCCTGGAGCAACCTGAGACACGACAGTACAGAGTGAGAAGCACAGGTGGGAAGGGATGCAGGCCCTCCAGCATGTCCTGGTAAACATGGCGCAAAAGAGGGAAGCGGAACGAAACGGTTTCTTGTGAAGGAAAAGACCTTTCCCAGTGACCCAGGGGAGACAAGGGAGTGCTTGCAACTCAGCCCGTGGCAGCAGGACCACCGTGGCCACCTAGCAGCAGGACCCATGCCAGAGGGGTTGCACAGGCACCCTCCACTCCTGCAGCCCCTGCAGGACCCTCTCTGGACTTTGGCACACGAGGTCGAGCCAGTGAGTAGGGGAGAAACCACGAAGTATGGCTGAAGTTGTCTACATGGGGAAATGCCTTTTCTCCAGTGTACCAAAGATTCTATGGCTGCACTCAGGCAGAAAAGGACTTCTCCTCACTTGTGAACCCCCCTCTCTCTGCTTCATAGTTGGAAATTCAGCCTTCAAGAGCAAAAGCTGGAAATGTACTTTTCTTATAGAAGTGCTGGTATCCAGTAAACCCTTCATGTGCCCTGTACAATTTATCAGGGCAATATACTGTTCTTCTTTTACTATCCCAAATGACCTGATTTTTTCCCTCTTAGACTAAATTCTCATTTGGTTCAAGTCTTTCTAAAATATCTTAATTAAATCAGTAAAATTATTTTCTCTATCCCTGTTTTTCTAAGCTTGTGTACAAGAAATTTTTTTTAATATTTGATGGGGTAAATCAGGATAGCAAAACTATTGCTTTGGATTTATGAGAAGAGCACATATCTAGCATGTATCAGGTTGCACAAAAACATGCTTTCGCCTAAAGTGCTAAATTTTTTTTTCCAAGATCCTTGATGAGGAATTAATAATCATGTAACCAAACAAACATTTAACTACTATAATCTGTGGAGACCTTCTGAAAGCTTTAACCGAATTTGTCCTTACAGCAGCTCCTGTCGAGCACTAAGATATTGCTCACCTTCAGGAATAGTGGAACAGAAGGCTCACAAAATTTAGATTTAACAGGAGCGAGGGGAAGCAGGCAGGAAAGAGGCACAAAAATTGTTTGAATGAGCTGCAGCCCTGCGAATTAATCCCTAAGGCAGGAGAAAGACTCTCGTAAAGATTACATCACTCAAAGGGCACACTGCAGCATCAGCAGGACTGCAGCCAGAGGAGGGACTGGGTGAAATGTAGGATATGGATGGAAACAGGAGCTGATGGAAGCTGCTGCCACCCAATTGGAGGGCAAAGCATTAGGCTCCCTGACTCATATTTTGGAAGGAGCTCCCTCTCTGCAGGCTGCAGGTGTTCACCTTGGAAAGCATGAAACAGCCCCATCGGCTCACCCCAGGATGTGGGCATTGCTTTCTGCTGTGGCTGGTGGGTGACTTCAGAGGAAAGCATTGCTTGCTGAGCATGTCTGGCCTTCTAAGAAATATGAAGAGTTTTTAAACACCCACCCCTCCATAGCTACAGTTCCTTTAACACAGGATAATTTTATCGCCGATGACTAAAACTGAGCACTTGCAAGCCCACAGCTGTGTTTTTGCTACGAGGCTTAACAGCGCAGTCCCTGGAGCTACCAGGAGCTCAGGCCAGTGATGTTCCCTCAGGTTTCCTCTGGGACCATCCTCCTTCTCCCAAGATGCCTCCGGGAGCCCTGTCCTCACTCACCCTCCCCTTCCCACCACAGCAGCACCCCAGCTCTCTTCGAGTTGGGGGCAGCTCATGCTCCCTGGTGTGATTGTTGCCTCTTGCACCCTCCTTCACTCATGCTGGTCATAGCACTGCTCCCTCTGCTTCTTGGTTTGCTGCAGAATGAGGGGGAAAGTGTGTACGCAGCCATGGAAGCCACCAAAGGGTGGTTACTTCGCCATTATTTTTTTGCTAACATTTGCATGTGTACTCTTCAGCCAAGCTTTTACAGCATTGCCCTTTGCAGCTCAGACAAGAATATCTACACAAACATGTTAATACTAAAACAATTATTTGACAACAAAACATCTAGACTTCAAGGAGCCCTTTTTCAGAAGGAACTCTCATTATGTAGGGCAAGGTTTTTATGCATAATACTGATTTTCAGAGATTTGATATCTTCCTAAGAAAAAAAAAAGTGTAATTTAGATCACACAGCGTAAGAGTAGCTGGCAGCTACTGGTAGTGAACAAAATATAGCTGCAAATGTTTACTTTTTAATAGATAAGCAAGAGTCTTGTGTCTTCCTGGAGCCTGACTGGAATTCAGATATTGTTTGACTTCTTCTCTCCCACACCACACATTTGATCTTGTAATACTTTCGAAACCTTGAACAAATAGAATACTGCAAGTTAAACATTACATGAGTCAAATCTGCCCATTACCATGACTTCAAAACAACTGCTTAGAAGGACTTAGATCTTTAAGCAAATATTTTAATGAGGAATTAAGAGTAACCAGTCTTTACCACAGCTCACTTTCCTAATAATCCACCTGCCAGTTCTGTGAATATTTCTGAATATAACATCATTCCTAGCTATCCCCACACCTTTTTGTTGGTGAGAGTTGTTGGTTTTGTTTTGTTTTGTTTTTTCCCCTTCAGAGAGGCCAGAGCATTTGACATCTGTTCGGTGTTTACTCAGTGCAATTCACTTGGCAAGTGCAGCCAGTCCTGCTCATTTCATCACAAGGGTAAACCAAGGCATGGCGAGGCTGAGCCTCGCTACCAGTGTTAATGGCTTATACAGGACAATTTACACCAGATAATGACACAGCCAAGGATGTTAAACTGGTTTCCAGGGCTATGAAAGATGTCAGGACAGAGTCAAAAGCAGAGGTAGACATTGCAATTCTGGTTACCTCTGCTCCCAGTCCAGCACCCGCAGATTGGGGTACAGGCAGCCTCCCAAAAAATGCTGTGAGAAGGGACTCTGTTATGAGAAGTCTCAAGAGCACTCTTTTCTCTCACTTGAAAATTAAAAATGTAGCCCATTGGTCCACATAAATACTTGCATTTGAGACATGTTTTGTAAAAATATCTCAAAAATTCAAATACAAAAATGCAATGTTTTCAAAATTACATGCATTCATCCCCTCTAAACTGAATTTCCTGTGAGCAAATATAAAACAATGAAATTTAAATCCAAGGGTTTAAATTTAATATATATATATTTTTAATTTTTAAATGTAGATTACTGATTGCTGACCCCATAAAAAAATTTGTCAGAGCTACTAGTTATCTCAGTGGAGTCAGGATTTTATCCAAAATAATATGTGAATTCCTGCAAGTAACAGCTGAGGATGAGCATCTTGAAAATGGTACCTTTGCTTGCTTTTACAGCTTGGGGATGAAAGACAGATACTTTTTAAAGCTGAACATAGCCTACAGCATGCTGACTTCGATGTGTATAACTTTCTCAGTGTCACACTAAAGCAGGCCAACAAACATTCTTGTTTAAGAAAAAATATCTTGCATAAGGTAAAAGCTGGTCTAAGTATCCCTTTAGAAACAGCAGTATTTATGGTACAAATAGCCTGAAATAATACCTATACTTTTATATTAAAAAGGATTTCTTGATTATTATATTTCACATAGACTAATGTTACTATATCTTCTCTAACCTTTTATATTTAGGAGTATATTTTTCTACTTAAACATTTTTCTGCCACCTTTGTTATTCCCAGAGCTAAATTTTAAGGTACTGTGACGTTAGTTCTCCAGCAACAAATCAGTTCACTGACCAAAAACTGCATTTTCATTTCCATATCAAATCCAGTGCAATTATATTTACTTCAGTAATTTTCTCAGAGATTTAATAAGGCAAACCAAATTCATTTATTTAAAACTTTTTTTAGTACTTGCTATTGTAAAGGAAAAAGAAGTGACAAGTAGTAATTTTCAGGACTTTTTAGTTACAGAATTCCACACCAGGCTAATATGAACAGGAAGAATTCTACAAATGTAAGTGTGTCAAGACAACAGTACATGTACCCATGAAAACAACAGAAAGATATTTTAATATTCTTTACGATTACTAGCTCCAGAAATTATGGAGTTTAATTGTCTATTTCTTGCAGAAACAGGTATTTCCAATAGCATTGGTTCAAAGCCCACAAACTTTGAGAACATGTGGTCCACCAAAACCATTAACCGATCCTTTGTTTATTTTAACAAATAAACAGAAAAATGCAAGCTCCACCCTGGCCTTGAAGCCAAGAAAGAAGGGGTGTAAATCAGTGCATTTTCTTTCCTTCTGAAGAGATTTCTGAGTAATATGAATTTCATATTTGTCTGAGAATATCCGTACCACTTCTTCAAGCGCACTGGGACATGAATCGTATAATATGTAAACCTGTAGAACTTCATCATGTTTTGTTTTCCCTGCCCCTCATTTAAAAAATGGACAGAGAAGACCATTAAAGAAGTAGTTATTATAATAAAAAGCTGGGTCCCCAGCATGGACAGGTTCTGGGTCTGATGAGAGGACAGATGCTTCCGCTTTTGCAAATCCTTTCTTACAGACTTGTGATGAAATACACACAAGTATAGGAAAGTTAACTGACTTCAACTCAGCAACCTGAACTAATATTACAGTGAAAGAGCGCTAACTTTTTAGTAACATATAGCAATGATTTTACGGTTATTTATTTTCAAAAAGTAAGGACTCCACTACTGTAAGAGTAATTTCACCCCTGGCATTAACAGAACATACACTTTTTTGCATATTTATTGTCTTCTGCGTTTTACAGGCCTCTGCTTTGAGACACTCAGTGGCTGCAGAGCTACCCTTCTCTTCCCAAAGGCCTTTCACCTTTCTGGCATTGAAAAGGGGTGTCTGTAACATTTGCACTCTCATGGAAACAAGACATGGCAAGAATGAAAACAGAGCCTGAATCCCACATAGCAAACTTTTGCCCCAAAACGCTTCAGCTAAAGCTAACTTTTTTCATGTGTCCCTTATCCTCCTGGATTTCTGTTTGGTTAGGCAAAGTTCTCCATGGCCACCAATATTTCCATGACATCCTTCACTACTGGCATATGGTGTGCGTGGCATCTCTTGCCCAAATTTGAATGTTGATGGGATTGGAACAGCTGAAAGGCAGGTGCCATGAAACCATCAGGCAAGCTGTTTCTTCTGTGTGTGTGAAGACCATGGTTTTTGGTGGGCGGGCACCTGAAGACCTGCAGTTCTTCAGATCCTTTCTTGTAGGAGCATGACAGATCCCTAGCTTTTGTTTTGCCCAGTGGTAGGCTTTGAAGTGATTTCCATCCATCTCTCTCAAGATAATACAGTGGCAAAAATAAAACCCTCCAGGCCTATTCTGATCACAACCATAACAATTACTTTGTGGTTACTGCCCAAGGCACAAGGAGAAACCCAGCATGGCCTCTGATGTAACAGCTCAGGAGCCAGACACAAACTGTAGACCAAAATATTGCCTCCTGAAATACAGAGCATACTAAAGTACAAAAGTATACTCTGTATGGGCTGCATCCAAAGGAGTGTGACCAGCAGGTTGAGGGAGGTAATTCTCCCCCTCTACTCTGCTCTGGTGAGGCCTCACCAGGAGCATTGCCTCCAGCTCTGGGGCCCACAGAACAAAAAGGATATGCTTCTGCTGGAGCAGGTCCAGAGAGGGCTGGAGAACCTCTGCTATGAGGACAGGCTGACGGAGCTGGGGTTATTCAGTCTGTAGAAAAGAAGGCTCCAGACTGCCATGATTTCTCAAATGTGATGGAAAGTGGCTTAGTGTCTTCATCTGCCAGTTCTTTCAGGACCCACGGATGGATCTCGTCAGGTTACATGGACTTGTGCACCTTCAAGTTCTTTAGGTAGTTCCAAACCTGGTCTTCACTCACAGTTGGGGGTTCTTCAGTACCCCAGTCTCGTCCCTGTCCTCTCTGCAACTGGAACAGTGTGGCTGGAGCCCTTGCCAGTGAAGACTGAGGCAAAAAAGTCATTGAGCACCTCAGCCTTTTCACTATCCTGCGTGACCAGCTCCCCTGTTTCCTTCCAGAGTGGTCCTACATTTTCCTGAGTCTTCCTTTTGTCACTGACGTATCTACAGAAGCCTTTCTTACTGTCCTTGACATCCCTAGCCAGATTTAATTCCAATAGGGCTTGTGCTTTCCTAGTACTCGGTCAGCTTCTCTGTAATCCTCCCATGTTGCCTGTCCTCTCTTCTATGCCCTGTAGGGTATTTTTTTTGCATTTGAGAGTGTCCAGGAGTTCCCTGTGCATCCATGCAGGCCACCTAGTGTTTTTACCAGCTTTCTCTTTGTTGCAGTGCATAGCTCTTGGGCTTGAAGGAGGTGATCCTTGAATATTAACCAGCTTTCCTGGGCTCCTCTTCTCTCCAGGACTTTATCCTGTGGAATTCCACCGATCAGATCCTTGAGGATGTCAAAGTCTGCTCTCCTGAAATCATAGAATCATAGAATGGCCTAGGCTGGAAGGGACCTTAGAAATCATTTTAATCCAGCCTCCCTGTTGCCAGGGATGCCACCTCTTGACTAGATCAGGCAACACCTGGGGACCCAACGGGAACCGAACTTGCGGCCTTGGCGTTGTTAGTGTCATGCTCAACTGACTGAACTGCCCGGCCCCCAGCGTCATGAGCTTGCTGCTCTGCTTTCTCACTTCCTGAAAGACCCTGAACTCCACCATTTCGTGGTTGCTGCAGCCAAGGCTGCCCTTGAGCTGCGCGTTCCCCACAAGCCCCTCCTTGTTGGTAAGAACAAGGTTGAGCAAAGCACCTCTCCTCGTAGGCTCCTCTACCACTTGGAGAAGGAAATTGCCATCAGTGCATTCCAGGAACCTCCTGGACTGCTTGTGCCTTGCTGTGCTGATCCTCCAACAGATACCAGGGTGGTTGCAGTCCCCCATTAGGACCAGGGCTTGCGAACATGAGGCTGCTTCTATCTGTCTATAGAGAGCCTCATCCCATCAGTCATTCTGGTCAGGTGGCCTGTAGCAGATGCCCATTAAAATGTCACCTGCCTGTGCCTCCCCTTTAATCTTGACCCATAAAATCCCAGAAAGTAACAGCAGCAAGTATGTCCCTCACTCCTCTTCCCCTACTTCTTCCCCGTGGTATTTCCTCAACTGCTTTCCATTCCGGAGCACACTTCACATTATTCCTCTACAGAGGAGCAAAGAAGCCAAAAAGAGATTTTTTTAAGGTTCTTCCTTCATTAGAACCCTTCTGAATGTTCACTTACACTTGAAATAAAAACGAAAGTCAGGGCTTCCAGGTGCCGTGCAGCAGTGCTTTTGCTGCAGCAAGTAAAAGACAAAATCTTGCAATTTCTCTCAAGGCCCCAGACTGTAGCTGACAAGTTAGGTAAGTGTGCTCTTGGCTCCTTGACATATTAGCAGTCAGATGCAAATGATGCATGACTTTACATGCTACACAGTTAAAAATTTAGCCAGAGCAAACCTAGTCCATATCAGAATAAAAAATGTGTTAGCAATACTGCCAGATTTGGAATACTCGTGTATTTAACACTTCGCTCTCAATCGTTATGCTTCAGGGCATTACAGTGTCTTGGAAAACAGCTATCAATCTGCACTCCTCCTCTGCATAAAACAGCTGAAACTGTGTTTGATTTTTAAAATTGCCTAAAAATTGAGAGCTTCTTTGCAAAGATTAAAGCCTGGAGCCAAATGCAGAGATCATATTAATAACTTGGAGTTGAAATGGAGAATTTTTGTGTGAAAGAAAGAAATAAATCCCTATCACAGGGAGAAAGCAGAGAAAGATCAAAAACCAAAGATCAAAAATGAGTGAAGGAGCTGAAACATGAGAGAGGGGAGGAAATTGCATTGTTTCCCTGTGGATATGTCCTTGCATTATCACTTCTAATATCATCTTTAAGGAACATTTCTTTTTTCTAGAAAAATGAATGAGAATAAGTTAAAATTCCACAACTCTTTTACAAGTGCAGCTTTCATGGTTCCCTGCATTGGCAGTGTTAAAGACACTAAGATTGCAGTGATGTGACATTTTTTAAAACTTTATTTCATCAGTCTTCCAATTCAAAATATTCTTCTTCAAAAAACAGAACGTTAACTTTTTCACAGGACCACCAACTTAAAGCAAAGAGCTTTGAAGCTTTTAAAGCCATATTCTTTAAAGCTGGACAGGTTCTTTTGTGAACCTTCTCCATAAAAGCTGGCAAAACTACCTGTCATCTGGCAGCTGCAACATCACTCTGAGACTCAGGACACCTGGGTACCCTTCCCAGCTGTGTTTTGACACTCCTTTATGCGCTTTGGACAAGTCATTTACCTCCACATGCCTCAATATTCCAAACGCAAAATGTAGAAAATAGGTTTATGCTAACCCGTGGTATTTGTTAAATTTGTACATGTATATATGGCCTTTATTACTCCAGCCAGAAGCACTTTTCCCACACTCACTTGCAAAAGCTGTTGAAATTCACTAGAGTCTCTTTTGATAGTTTTAGTTTTGAACAGAATCCTCCTGATATTTAAATTTTAAACAAATAAATAGAGGAGGCAGTACACCTTGAAAATCACCAGCTCAGTACAAATAATTATAAGAAGAAACCACTTGTTCATCAGTAAAGGGGAATTCCTTGAAGTCTGGAGCAGTTAATTTAAAATACTACAAGTTAGATTTCTCACCTTGTCTGGAATTCCAAGGCCCCTCTAAGCCCTTTGCAGAGGACAGGGGTGCCCATCTCATTTAGAAATTTTCAGTTAGAATAAAAAAATCAAGAACCTCCAAAACTTGAAACTGCTTTTTGCCTGGTATGACTCCTGAGACCAGTGTGCATGGGGAGGGGGTGGTGGTGTATTTTTTTCACTATGTCCACTTTATGAATGGGTGAAACAAACCACAGAGACTAAATGATTCACCTACAAAGTCTTTGGACACAAATAGAAATTCTTGGAGATTTGCATTCCCAACCACCGGATGGAAGGAAAAAAGACCCATAACTCATGCCAAGCAGAGCCATATACCAGACATGTCCATTTCAGAAGGAGAAGGAACTTCTCCAATAAATGCAACATGAGTACATTCCTTTTAACTGAGGAGAAAGCTCTGTAGTTAAGCCATACCCATCCTGGTTCATAGAAATCTCTCCAAGAACCTATTTTACATAGCTGAATTTTGAGTCTCAAGCTAACGTGCTATTTTTGCTTCTTTTTCCTTGATTTGAGAGCTGCATCTCACAGTAAGCTGGAAGAAATACTATCTGTAACTGGGAAAGAGCCAGGAGTTCTCATAACCCTGGATATACCACATGCATCTAGCTGTACCCTCAGGCAGGCAGATGTCTTCCAATCGTTCATGCTACCAGATAGAGATAATATGTGCAGCCTGTGAGTTCTCCAAGGCTGATCTCAGTCATCGAGATTCATGACTTGCATTCAAGATTGCAAGCACTTCACATAGTGCCCCTCTTGCCCCATTGCATCAAAAAAGAGCAGTGCAGCCTTGCAGCCAAGCTTTCCATTGCAGATCTCCATCCTCCTGCACTGAAGGACTTCTAGTCTGTGAGTACACCATGCTGTGTTTATTTTGAAAACTTTTTTGGTTGGGCTGGATCGTACCTGAAAGCTTCCTGAGAATATCCAACATTTTTTGCATACAAAATTTCTCCTTCATGCAGCTCAGGCTGCTTCTACTCCATTTTCTTTGCCTGTGTTCAAATTAACTTCTAGTAAATAGTTTTGTTTTTCAGATTTAACCAGTACAAAGAATTTAAGTCAGCCAGATGGAAATCACAATATTACTGAGAAATGTTATGTAGTGATACCGTCAATGAGTTCCAGGAATTACTGAAAGTCACTTGCTATTTATTGCTTAGTAATATAGTGCTTGAGGTTTCCTGTCACTAGTTCAGTTGTGCCAAAGCTTAGAAAACTAAAACACAGTTTCACATGCTTTGCAAATGCCTCCTGCTATTGGATCACTTTACAAAAAAACTGACATGGCATTCAAGGGCACACAAAGAAGATTAAAGGACTTTCTCTATTCATTTTGTGACCAAACTGCTTGCAGAAACTAACTGTGAGAGCAAGAGAAAAAGGGTAGCATAGAAATCAAGTGCAGCAGTCATCATTCTCCCTTGATTTAGAGAAATTCTGCCCCCCTTACTTAGTGACTCAAGCACAACATTTCATGCTCATTTCACCTTGCAGCTGCTAGTCCACACTGGGCAGGCAGCCCCTCACCAGCACAAGGAGAAGGGCTACTCCACATGCCCTTCTACTCCTGTGGCCATCATCCGAAACCACAGCGTGGCTTTCATGACCTCACAGAACTGACTTGCTCAGCAGGAACATGCAAATGCTGCTGTCTCTGACTGAAGTGCAGCAGAGCATCTCTTGGTGTTCTGCCTGTGGGACTGAGGACCATAGGCTCACAGAGTGCATCAGTGACCGTGGGAGGACTCCAGTGCAACCCCCTGTCCAGAGCGGGCTCACCCGTGGGGTCAGACCATGTTGCTTGGGGCTTTTCTCTCAGTTGTGACTGGTAATATGCCAAGGATGGAGAGGGCATAACTTTTTTGGACCCCCGCTGCACTGCTTGGCTGTCTTCAAGGGGAAAAGCCTTTTCCTTATCAGCAGGCTGAGCATCTCCTATTTCAGTCTATGACCATTGCCTCTCACTCTCCTGTCTGCTGTTTTGAGGAGCAGCTTTCTCTTCTCAATAACCTCCTCATAGATAATGATGGGCAGGAGGCTATAGCCAGAATGGGGCTGCTCCATGGTGGGCACAAACAGGGTAGCCCCAGCACAGGCAGTGCCCAGAGCAGTGTCAGGTTGGTGACAGTGACCAGTCCCACCCGCAGCCCAAAACAAGGTGAGGAAACCTATCAGTGCTGGAGTTCACCGTGGGATTCCAGTCACAAACAGCAGGAGACGGGGGAGTGTATTACGGTGGGCCATTGGATTGAACTAGAGACCTCCAAGGTCCCTTCCAAACTCCACAGTTCTGTGACACTGAAAAGTAAAGTGTTTGGCCCATACACGGAGTGATTGCATGCTGGAGGGAAGAGAATGAACTCCAAACTCTGAATCCTGTTTTATAAAAGTAGATGCCCAGTGAATGGAACCAAAGGAACAGTATGTGTTTGCTTAATTACCTTGTGAGGTTTCTAATACAATCTAATTGCAGGCTCAAATTCTGTGATACAGAATCTCTTAGCATATTCCTCAACCTTTTCCATAAACAGCTTTCAGTACGTTCAGTGTAAGCAGCAACATCATTGCCACTGTTAAACACCGTATCCACTGTTGCTTCTGTCTCCCCTGGTAAGCCTCGAAGTCCTGCATTTTCCAAGCTGGGAAGGAATGGTAACATTTGCCAAACGAAGAAAATCTTACCAAGGAAGTAAATGCTGATGGTATGTTTATCCAGGGAACTACCTGAAAAGCCCTGCCCCAGTCAAAACTGAGAAATAAAGGTAACTCCAAAGTCCCAAGATGAGAAGCTTTCTCTGAAAGCCGAAGCAAGGTGCACTGATCAAAATGGCTATTTTTACACCCCAAAAAACGGGAAGTTTTTTTTCTGTAAACTTGTGGTTTACAGAAAAACAATGAGCAGGATATACTCTGCTCTGGATCTATTTTAACTACCCCGTAGGGACACAGGTTACACAGCCAAAGTCACCTCCCTGTTTCACGTGCTGCCACCCTCAGCAGTGAAAATACAGGTTTGTCTGGTGACAGAAATAGCCCTATGCCTTGAGCCTAGACAGAGCTGGTACTTCTGGGTAATTACTTCTGCTAGTCTTTGCATGTTTCCTTAGAGGGAGATCAATTAGGTCATCTACTTTCTTGGAGACCATCCAGATTTTAAGGGATTCATTCTTCTGCCTTAGTAAAAGTCATATCTGTATGCTGGCACAGCACTCTGACGTGGATTTTCACCTATTTATATGAGCAATGTCAACAAGAACATGAAGTGATAAGGCCACCAGCTCCAAGGTAGCACCCTACAAACTTTCAAGGATGTCTTCTGGCTCAGGCCTGCCAGGAAGAATCATAGAATGGCCTAGGCTGGAAGGGATCTTAGAGATCATCTAGTCCAACCTCCCTGTCATGGGCAGGGACGCCTCTCAACTGGATCAGGCTACTCAAGGCTTCGTCCAACCTGGCCTTGAACACCTCCAGGGAGGGGGCAGCCACAACATCTCTGGGCAATTTATTCCAAAGTCTTGCCACCCTCTTACTGAAGAATTTCTTCCTAAGATCCAATCTAAATCTATTCTCCTTCAACTTAAACCCATTTCCCCTTGTCCTATCAGTGGACACTCTTGAAAAAAGTCCCTCCCCAGCCTTCCTGTAGGTTCCCTTCAGGTATCGGAAGGCAGCTATTAGGTCTCCCTGAAGTCTTCTCTTTTCCAGACTGAACAATCCCAGCTCCCGCAGCCTGTCCTCGTAGCAGAGGTGCTCCAGCCCCTGCATCATCTTTGTGACCTCCTCTGAACACACTCCAACAGATCCATGTCCCTCTTATGGTGGGGACACCAGAACTGGAAGCAGTATTTGAGATGGGGTCTCACAAGAGCAAAGAGGGAGAATCTCCTCTCTTGACCTGCTGACCACGCTTCTCTTGATACATCCCAGGATGCAGTTGGCCTTCTGGGCTGCATGAGCTCCCTGCCAGCTCACGTTGAGCTTCTCATCTACCAACACTCCAAAATCCTTCTCTTCAGGGCTACTCTCAACCCACTCTGTGCCCAGTTTGTATTTGTGCCTGGGACTGGCCCGGCCCAGGTGAAGGACCTTGCATTTTGACTTGCATTTTGAAGAAAGCACGCCCACCAGCACCTTATTGACAAGGACAGAGGAAATACGATAAAACAATGAGAACTAGTACAACAGGAGGCACTAGAAGCAGTAATACTCTAATTCTACTACTCTGGGATAAAATTGGGTGTACTAGGGATATCCAAAAAAGAAGGATAGCAACCCAGGGCTCAAACAATTTGTCTTCTGGGAACAGGAGGTGAGGACAGCCTTTTATTCTACAGGCCTAAGGAACAGACAGAAGACAGGAGTTTGAGGAGATTTGCTAAACTGGCTGAGATCTGAGACTGATTGGCATGCTTGCCCAAGTAGAGTGTGTGATCACTAGAGAGAGCAGCCTCCCTGCCCACACAGTCTCTGCTCCCACCATGAGTCCCAGCCTTTGTTTCTCAAGTCCTCCCTTCCTACCTGTAACTCCTGTCCTTCTGCCCAGACAAATACTCCAAACAACATCTGTGATTACATAGCTCCTCAAATAAGGAGATGCAAAACCACAACATCTCCCAGGGCTGACCTCCTGCCTGGGAGACCAGGCACGAGCAGCCCTCGTGTTACAAGTACGACACCGGGACGTGTCTGATGGGTAGAAGGCAAGTGGTTCAGGTGATAATCAATGACAATTTTACTGTTGTCTGCCAAGAGCAGTGTGGACATCATACTCAGCACCTTGTACTTAGGAAAAGCATCTACACAAAGAACTTGCTGACGCTGTTATGTGAGTGGCACAGGTCAAAAAGGGAAAGGAGTAGCTGAAATGTAGAAGAGAATGGTCATTTGGTTGCTGGCTGTGCACTGAGTGGGCATAGCTTCACTGCGACTTGGAGAGTAAAACAGGTTATTACTTCCCCAACTTAACATTTTAAAGACCTAAACACTTTAAATGAATGCACTTCTGCAACTTCCTTTTACATGCTGTGCTGCGCAAGAATAAATACATATATTTGCCATGGAGTTTTAAATACATTTATTTAGCTGGCAAAAATTATTACTTTTCTACTATCACTATACACAGTATATTACTCTTAAGATTTGGAAACAAAATTAGAACGCAAACTGATCCAGTGTCAGGCATACCCAGAAAGCAAACAAATGAGAAATGTTTCCTCTGTTGTTCTCATAGAAGAAAGAAGACAAATGAAAAGACTAACTCACATTTATTCTCAAAGCAGCTGTCTCATCAGGTAATACAGGCCAACACTGAAGGTTTACAATATCCATGAGTTCTTGGTTCTGTTGCTGTTAAACTCTGCAGCTTTACTCCAGTCATTTAGGGAAGCATATTTTAGGGAGGTCATTGACTTGGGAAAGCTCCCGGGTTTGGAAGCATGGCTTTTAGCAGATGTATAATATTTCCTCCTTTCTGATATTTTATTTTCAGTAAAGCTTTCGATCCTGCCATTTCCAAAATGAGGTGCACAAAAATAAGGTTGCTAAAAGGAACCTTTAGATGCCCTTGTGAACTAAGTTGTGTACTTAATATTCTGGAAGTTCCCAGAAGGCTCAGAAGCAGCATATACACTGAGAGGGAGAAATTTAACTATTTTGTGGTAGGCACATTTTATCACACACATTCAGGAATATTTCAAGAAGTCCCTCCCACAGTCATATGACAGATACTGGTATAGCACTGGAGAAGGAAGTTATGCCTTTATAGGCAAGCCAGTGCTACAGGAGGTATGCAAACTATGGGTGTTTATATCAGAAAAGAAAACCAAAGATTAATTAAAAATGTTACTCAATATTTATTACTGAATTGTTAATTTCACAAGAGTGTTAAGGAAGAGAAGAGTAGAGAGGCCAACCTATATTTTCCTGTTCTTCACCCTTTTCCTGCAGAAGCACAAATATATTACAGTATCAGAAGCAGGAATAAGAGCACAGGTCCTGGCTAAGACAGCATCAAGATTCTTCACATCTTAGACAGAGCAGAGAACATTAATCAGGAGATACTTAGGAAAGTCAAATAATTGACATTCTCCTGAGAGGGGAGTGTTTCAAGATTCAGTCAAAATCAGGTGAAGGAAGGAAAGGAGTTGAATTGTGGTCTTTCACACACTCTGGTCAAAATTTGGAAAGGCAGAGCCAAGGAAGTATAAACCAGCCATGCTTCTTTGTCTAACTCCAGGAAAAATCTGTGGCCATGAACTCTAAATAGGCACACTTTCCCAGCTGGTTGGCACATTTTAGGGTCTTCTACCTCACAAAACGCACTCCTTTCTGGAGTTTCCTAAGGGTGCCTTAACGGCTCTCTGGATTTTGTGAATTGCCTCCGTCTAGCATTTGGCTTTGCAAAGCTTTCATCAGGGATTTAAGTGGCTCTGAGATCCAGTAATGACCAAGCGCTAGTTTAACAATACTGGTCTAGTAATGAGTAGGCTTTCTTCTGTGAAAGAATCTTGATTTTTCTTTCATAAGCACAGGAAGGTGAAGCAACATATCAAACTCAGTTTTATTTTAGAATCAGGAAAAGAAAAAAATATAAAGCAGCAAGGTCAGCAGAAGTATAAAGATGTTTGTAACTAATTCTTTCCTGGTCCAGCATCCCTGTTTCAGCCACCTCAGGGGTTATCCAGATTCCCTGGTCCTTTAGGGGTTTCCTGTCCATCACTATAAGATCACACTGTTGGATTTGTTGGAAATATCCTGCCCCCTTAAGCAGTCTCTGCTGAAAGGTCCTTGCTCTATCCACTGGCTCTAGGCAGGTATCAGGGCATCTCTCAGTGTCTGGAACTATCTTGAGCACATTCAGTTGCTCTTGAAGGAAAGGATACTCTTCTCTCCCTTCCAGATGTGTCTACCCAATACAGTTCTTATAAATGAACTTAACAGAAGAGCTGCAAGCAAAAAGGAATAAATAGACACTGTTCACCAGCCCATCAGATTCACAAGAAAAAATTAGTAGAAATTTCTCCTACATCACTCTGAGAGCAGGTCTTTCAATAATGCTGGGTTTTGCGGTTCAAATATCTTTTCATTTAATTGGTTGTCCTGTTCACGTGTTGGCTTCTTTGATTTTTGTATCAGTCTTGTATCAGCTTCTTATTTTTTCAGGTGCAAATTTTAGTCATTTTGACTCTGTGGCAAATTAGGACTACATCAATATGTATGAAACCCGGAACTGAAGTTAGATAATGCTGCAGATAAAAACCTGAAAGAGGAAAGAACTTCTGCCCTGAATATATGTAAAATGCAACTATTGTCACCATTTTGCCCCTTAAAATGGAAAAGAAAATTTTCTGCACTTGGGCTTATTCCTTTTTATTTATAGCACTGTTTCAAGTCCTGTATCTCTTACTCCAGCTCACTGCTTCTTCAAATTTTTTGAATAAGTAAGTGAACCAGACATAAAATCTAATCTGTCTCAGGTTCATATGGCTACAGCTCAACATATGGCTCAATATTTTTGGATCTCAGCTATATCTGCTAGCCAATATGACTAGAGGAAGCTCAGCAGTTGATACAGTCATTATTTCAGGTATTAAGACAGAGGAGATTTAAAGGTGGGATACCAGGTAAGAAGAAGAAAGGGAGGTACAATTTTGTGAAGTTCTCTGGAATTAGAAATGGTGACAAGTACATCCATATGGC
Organism: Apaloderma vittatum; assembly: GCF_000703405.1. Classification (NCBI taxonomy): domain Eukaryota; kingdom Metazoa; phylum Chordata; class Aves; order Trogoniformes; family Trogonidae; genus Apaloderma; species Apaloderma vittatum. The sequence goes on along the minus strand of NW_009719985.1, from coordinate 22,167 downwards.
AGCAGAAAAGGAGAAGCGAGTTTGTCTTTCACGCTAGTATGTACTGATCACTGATACCCTCTGCTGAGACGTGTTACATCCCTGCATCTCACCTCTTGAGAGGTACCCCTCTCCATTTCTTTAGTGTTTGCTGCAGGACGTGTGAGAAGCACTGGTGATGCTTTCTCACTTTCCAGGTTTATCCGTCAACAAACACCATGGCATGGCTCACCTGCACAACCCTTTGTCTGACAAGAGAAGGACAGAATAAAATCTCTCCCCATGCTGTAACACAGGGCTGAAAGAGCTTGCAACGCCCAAGCCCTTTAACTCCTTTTATGAAAACAGGCATCAGTCTTTCGAAAAGGTCTAAGAAAAGGATTGAGAATGCACCCCCTTAATCACATGTTTGTCCTGGTTATACCAGTGGAGTCAGCCCCTTTGAATAGCATTTGCTACAGGGAAAAAACACTCAGCTTCACTACTGAGAAGCACAGGTATGTCTCAGGACCTTCTCATACCCTCTTTTATCAAACACATTGGTATGGAAAACAAGGAAAACACAGAAGTTCTCCCTTTCTCTTTTTCTCATTTGATGGCCCAAACAGGGAAAGATCCTGGAAGAGATGCCCCTCGATTTGGGTCATCCAAGGCCAGAAAAAGACTAAGGAGTCCTAAAATACCTCACTTATCACTGCCAAGCCAAGATGGTATACCTAGGAGCACTACAGGAAAACCACCCAGGTGCACTGACAGCTGCTGTTTGCAGGAAAGGTGGTTACGTATCCATCCCTGAGTACTCATCAGGTGTGAGCATCTGATCTCAGCAAGTGAGTTTGCCATAAACATCCCCAAATCTTCTGATAGAAACACCTGGACTCCTGCAACCTAACAGACTATTTCCTATGCTGAAGTAAGAATTTTGTGAGAAATTGCAAGAAAAAATATGACCCAGCTATGGTATGAAACAAGCCAGAGTACTAATAAATCAAATCAGTGCAGGAACCTGGTCAGAAACTGCCAATGTTTTGATTACTTCTCCAGGGGCATTTGGAGACTTTCCAACAGACCAAAAAACTGGGGAGGGTCGTGGCCAATGGAAGTCTGCAGAAACAATGTATTGAGATAGGACTCCATTGCTTCTGACCAGAATCGTGTCTTTCAAGATAGAGAATGGTAGAGCAAAGACACTTACAAATTCCTTGTTAGTCCTTTCAACAGTTCCTCTGAAATGAGAAGAACATGCAGCTAACAGAATATATTCAAATCCTGCAACTTGTTCAAGGCCACAGAGCAAGGAATACCTAAACTGGAACTTGATCCCATCCCCTAGCTATCCTTTTTGTCTTTTTACCTGACACGTACAGTTAAATTAATAATGTTTAATTATTTTATAGGAACTGCTGATCACAATACCTCTACTACTTGAAGACAGTGAGTACGGATTATCTTGTCCACAGTGTTACTCAGCAAAAACTGTTGCAAAAGGAATCAAAAAATCTACAAACGCTGTGCTTTTTCATGGATTCTCAGCTGTAAATAAGCTGAAAAAGTCTCTAATTCTCTTTCACTCCCTCTGTTTCTGTTCTACCAGAAACCCTTATTACCAGTTCTTGTCATTTTAAGCATTTAATCTTCAGATTTCCCACTAATTTCCATTTCAGCTTTTATTTTGTTGATTTTATGTTCCTTTCTATTGTCCTAACCTGTATTACATTTTCTTTTCTGGAAGAGAATTCTTTAGGCTCTAGGGATATCTGAGAAGCTAATTCAACCCAAGCTGCTCCATGCTGAGACTCATGCTGTTCATATCCCTCCTGTGGGGCATCAGTGTCTTCTTGTCAGATGTCTCATTATTTCAACTTACAAATCACAAACACAGCTCTAAGCACATAAAGATCCTTAAAATATGTAAAAAATACTACTTTTTTTTTCCCCCCTCTAATCAGAGGCAGAGTTAGAAGTAAAAGAGCCTGAGACATTTTAATTTCTTCCATTGAAGACATGTGAAGACATGGCAGGAACTTAAGCCTTGCCTCCTTTCCTGATAGTACCTTTCCTCTCAGTACTGGAGGTGTTGGCTCCACTGTCATTGAACCCAGGACTCAAGAGAGGGCAACTGGAAAGCATGCCCAGCAGTCAGAGTACTCATCTGGAAAGTAAGGGTGGTGGTCAAACCCCTCAAAGAAGGGGGAAGGATTCAGGCAGAGTTTAATGAACAGAGGGTCTCTGACTCCATCAAATCACAAAGGTGTTTTACTGTGAAATTCCTACTTCGGTAACAATGCTGTGATAATTTCTACTGCATCCAAGTAGCACAGAAATGCCTAGCTTATTCCAGCATGGATCAGGCATGGCTGACACATTTGGCTCTCCAGTGTGTATTAAGATACAGATTGTTCTGGTAATGTACCTAAAGAGCTTCAGGAATGCAAATTTATGGATTAAGGTCCTCAGATATCTCTAAGGCTAAACAATAACTAAGCAAGGATCTCCAGAACATAAATCTGGCTGCTAGATAGCCATGCCATCTCATTGTGGTCATCTCCAAATGACACCCAGCTGGTGGGAAACATAGAAACAGGAACACAGTGGGCTGTGTCAAGATGACCTACATCTCCCTTCAGCATGTGTTTTTTTTCTTAAGGAAGTCTGATAGCATTTCCAAATTCACAAAACTGCATTTTTCACCAGGTTGCAGAAGACTAATGGCTAGCCTGCAAGAGCTGGACTTCAGCCAGCAGCTGGTGGATTTTGTTTCGTTATTATCTAATTGCTATCTCCTTTTACAGAAAAACCCAGCAGAATGACCCACAAGTAATAATGACCTAAGCCTCTATGTTCTATGTTGTATTTGAAGATTTCTTCTTGTTCTGTCCAAGCTGCATTCTCAGACATGTATAAGTGTGCAAATGGCACTTTAAACAAAATAAACACAGGAATGGAAATGTAGGCTCTGCAGCATCCTAAACTTTTTGCATTAGCAGGTGATTGATAAAAGTTTTAGGTGGGAAACCGTAAGCTGGATCCCTAGCTTGGGTCTATGTTAATCTCCACCTCAGTTTACAGCAGCTGGGGGTCTATGTCATGTTCTGCGGTGAGACAACCGCTTCTACTTTGCCCACGGGCACAACCTTGACACAATTTACTCACCACTGTGAGTCACTTTCCTTGGCATGTAAATACACAAAAATTTATCATTCAGAACAAGATTGTCACACTATTTACTCAGCTGTGATTGCAAGACCAGCTGCCAACAGAGACAAGGAGAGGCACTAATTCCCATCTCTCTGATATGGGTGCAGGAGCCAGTAAAGGGAGGAAAAGCTGCAAAAGAAGTAGCACTCCTCTCTCCAGAGCAATCAAAAGGGAAAAGGAGGTGTTTCTGGCACAAGCCATGGTGTCATCTGTCCACTGAGTGATGCAGGTTCTAGTGATGTTGACTGCACTATCGGTGTATTTAAAATAGGAGGAAAAAATGGGGTTTAAGTTGGACTGGAAGATTTTCACGGCAGTTAGTAAAGTTGTTTCTCTGGAGAGAAGAGCCAAGACCTGTTATTCTAGCCCATTTTTAAAGGTTAATTTGATATATGATCTGGTTTCTAGTTTTTGAAGTTCCTCTCCTTCCAACTCTATCACCAAAACTCCCACTAAATGAAACAATAACAGCTAAAGGTAGAAAGATAAAAGTTATAAGAGACAAACACGCAGTTTCAGAAGATGAATCTGTGAGGAAAAAGCTTTAAAAAGGGGGGAAAATACCTTAATACATTGCCTAGAAATATGTATTTTCTCTTAAGTAAACTGACTGCCTTCAAAGCAAGCATGCAAAAAGCATCCTCTTTCTTATTTGCCACTCATTGTGACAAATTTTACAGTTCTTTGTTTTGGGCTGTTCTGTAGAGGATGACTGAGCAAAAGTGAGAGAGATTTTCTTCCTGGGGAATCGGGAGCAAAATTTGTATGAGCAAGTTTACAAAGGAAGCTGAATTTGGACAGTTTTCTGAGTACTCGCAAGACCTGATTTTGCAGGAGCCCTCAGTGTGCACATGTCAACAAAGAATGAGGAAACAGAGTAGGGTACAACTATTGATAGAAAGAGAGGAGACAACACCCTGTGCTGTTCAATCACTTGACAGAAAGGGAGCTCTAGAGTCTAGAGATGGAACCTGTGTTGCAGTTTTGTGGTGTACGGTGTCTGACCTCAACACGTTGTATGCTAAAGACATTTTTTATGAGAGTATCAGCACATGCAGTGGTAGCTCCAGGCACTCAGAAAAAAAATAATCAAATTCAGCTCTCCCATACCAAATCACATCACTGTTATTGCCCTAAATTAAAAAGGTGTTTGTTACGGATTCCAGCTCCCCTGCTGTCAAATCCTTTGCTCCTCCTGCATCTGAACCCCACCAAGAGCTAAATCCAAGAATGACTGCTGAATAAAGCCATTTTGTGCAGATACAATGAGCATTTTGTTCAAGCCATTTAAGACATATTTTACAATAAATCTTTTCATTATCAGAGGCATTTTAAAAATGTTTCGCCTTTAGTCACAGTTTACAGATTCACTGTGTATAGTATTAAATTCGGTATTTGATACACAACGATTTCTTTTTTTTTCTCTCCCTAATGCTTAATCATTTTTAAACCACCCCATGTTGTCAGAGAGGGCCAACCAGGGGTAAGTAAACATTTTCACATCCATAGCATATGATTTCATATTTACTCTTATTTCAGTAGGGAATAGGTTCTTTCTCAGAGTGTAAAGTCAGATGACAATATGTACATGGATATAACTGCTTTATAGCATTAGTTTCTTTATGGGGTTTCCTTGTGAGTTGGTTTTTTTTAAAAGATCGATTACAGTGTATTCTAAAGGGGAGCTGTAACATGCCCTTGGAAACATTTTTCTTTAACATTTTGAACTAAAAGAAAATCTACTTTTGAGATAGGGATAGACCTGTAGGTGATTATGGAACTGATCCTCAAAAAATATTTCCTGCACAGTTTTATTTTTTACAGTTATACTGTATCCCACTCCTCTTGCCTGTAGAAGCAAGACTGGCTTGCTGGAACCAACCGCGATACAAATAGAAAACATTTCTTAGATTTCAAAAAAAAATGTAATGTCTGCTGAGCTTTGTCTCTGTTATTTCTGCAAATCACAATAGAAACAAACTCCAGAATCAATTACTAGTGAGCACCTCCCCTAGGCTGCAAAATTCCATGATCCTCCCAGGAGTCTGCTTGGAATTGATGAAATGAACTTACCAGTATCAAAACTGCCTACTCTTCAGGAAGATCTAGCATCAAAGTGACTCAGCTGAGAACTCTGCTTGCTGATGCAAGACCCATGATGGGTTAGTAGAAGACCACATTTCCCTGTGTATGAAGATTTCTACATGTTAAAAAGAGAAAGGGACTCCCCCCACATCTCATTTCATATTAAACCTGACCCAGTGATGACTTCCTCAACAAAGGCATCTGACCCGAAGGTGCTGGGAAGGTACACGGAGTTTTGCAGAAGAAAACCTCTTCATCTGCTTATCACTCCTTTATTCATGACTTCACTCCCCATCCTCTAAGGAGTGAATTTATCCTCTACTCACTTCCAGTAAGTAAATCTACCACCTCGTCACACTGGAGAGGTTGTATTTTTCTTTTTCCCTGCGCGGAGAAGCTGAACATTACAGCTCCTCTACACACAACAAAAGAGGCTAATGAGTTTTGTCAGAGGAGAAATCCAGCAGACTCTACCTGGCATACTGAGAGCCAACAGGGAGGCACTACTGCAGCATGTACATGCTCTCAGACTTGTTTTGGATGATTTTTAGCTGATGTGGGTGCAGGAAATAATAAACCCGCAGCATCACAACACTGAGCACTTAGCAATTGGAAGCACTTCCACCCCAACTTCAGCAACCAGGACAGGCAGCGAGTATGTCTGTGTGTGTCCCCGACGCTGTGCAGAGATGTGGTGAAATGCCTGATGCTGCCATGTGGTATCTGCTTTTGCAAGAACAACTGCCCAGCATTGCTCCTTGTTGCTGTGCAGTGTCACAGATACAGCTCATTTTGCTACTGCAAAGGGTAGCACTGGTCAGCCACAGATCTTGCCATTCTTGGTAAATAATGCAAAGTAAACGAGGAGGCAAGGCTGCCTGTTCCTCCTCCACGGACAGGGAAGCTTCAACACATTTACACCAATTAGACATTATCGTGGATTAGGAGACATGTCACAATTTGTCACCCAAGCTTGCCCTGCTGTGTGTGAACCTTTCTCAACTTCTGTCAGTGAGCAAGCACCTACATGCCAAAGCAAATCCCATTTGTTGTTCATTTTTTTGTTGTTTGCAATAAACCCTTGGAAATCCCACGGTCGCAGACAGTCAACAGATAATACAGAGTCTCCTTGTAAGTGAGGGCCTTGTGTGCAAGGGTGATGTCATCAAATGAGGCCACTGAAAAAAGCCAGGTCAGATATACTCTGACTCTGGTTAGTCATCCCCTAATATTAGTTACTTGTCAGAGAGATCACAAAATGTTTCAAAATGTGCACAGAATGTGCTTTTTATTAATGGTTAATCTAAATTATTTTGTGAATAATGTGACAATGAGCTTTGGGGAAAATTTTTGCTTCTTTAAAGCCATTGAATTACTATAGTTTCTATTCAGAAATCTCCAAATAAGATTTCAACATCTTTTAGTACAACTAAATCAGGGTAAAATTAGTGAACATGATAAGCTGGCCTTACATCACTGTCTGTACAATTTGCAGCAGCAACCACAGGGTACTTCACTGAGCTTCATTTTGTATGTGTCTCCACTGAGCGAGTGCTCAGAAGAGCTCTGATTAACAAGACCAAACTGCACCCTTGCTCCTTCATCTTGAACCTATGGCCCAGGGATGGGACTGTTTCCTTTAACTAGGTCAGTTCACTAAAACACATAATCTGAAAACAAGGAGCTGACCTTGTCAGGCAACAACTGCTGTGATGAAACCCTGCTTTGCGGTTCCAGCAGTGCATGAAGATTCATGCCTGCAAATAGCTGAGGATGTCTTACACGCAAAAAACTTTGTGCACATAGCTCCATATAGAACTATCTCCTTGCCAGCATTGGTCTTACTATGCTTGAGGCTCTATATTTATGCAAAATAGCATTTAGTCATCCACCAAAATCTCAGTATTGGAACTACAATGAATGGAAAGGTGTTGAGGGTTAGGGATGGGCCAGATACTGAGCTATGCTCTCTAATAACCCCTCTTCCTCCTCAAATGGAAAGCGAGACTTATAGATTAGAAAAAGAAAACTAAAACAGCTTTAATAAAACAATAATAAAAATAATAAACTGTATACAAATACATACAAAACTGACATTGAGCCTGACTCCCTCCAACAGCAATCCCCACTGATGCTGCAGAACAGATGGCACCGGTGAAGCCCCAGGCTCAGCAGCAGGGGAGAACCAGACATAGGAGCTGGATTCAGGAACTCAACACCAAGATCAAAGGCAGAAGATCAGACAGAGTCCTTATTGGATGCCAGCCATTGAAGAAGAGAGCTTAACCTCTGTGATCCCTCAGCTTTATATTGAATATGACATACATGGGATGGAATACTCTTGTTGGTCACCTCTCCTATCTGTTTCTCACTGGAGGTGCCACCTTTTACTTCCTTGTGGCCGTTTTACTTCCTGGCCCCCGCAGCATAGCACACAGGAGCCGGCAGTGACCTTGGTCACTACCGGTATAAGGAAGAGCCTTTCTGCATCCCAGTCCCAGGCAGTGACTGCGAACATCAAGTGTTATCACTGCTGGTAGCAGGCACTGTCAGCAGAAACACACTGCGAACTTCAGACAGTGCAGCCTCTTGCAGGGAACTGGGGTGAAAAGTAAAATCACTGAACTGAATTGATTCTCTTTAGCTCAAACCAGGACAAAAGGAAATAACCCAGCTTTGGGACACAGATTTTCTGCTACATTGCAATATCTAGGGAACATGGAATGAGGTTACAAGGCTCAGCAGCTTGCTCCCAAGCTGCTAACACTCTCACAACCAACCATTACTTTGTAATAGATAGCTTCAGCAGATGTCCCTGCATTCCCAACTTTACAAAGGGACAGGCATGGTAGAAATGAGCATTGCAAACTGAAATTTGAGAGAACAAGTTAAATGTCCTGTTCAGAGGCCAGTTCTTTGTGAGCAAGGTCCCATTAGGTAAACCATGATTTACGTAAGAGGAGACCAGCTGGATGGCTGTGACCCTGGTCCAGGAGTTGCTTTGTGTCTTAATAAGTCATACTACAAGGCACTACATGCACAACATTCATCACAGCTGCCTTCTCTTGAGACGCTGTTATGCAGAGGACCTATGATGGTGCAGAATAAAAGGCAACCTTATATGCTCTATGAATTTCTTCACTTTCAGTGCCCTTTTCCTGGTGTTTGCTGTTTTGTATTTGTAATTTCCATTCTTCCATTTTTATTCTGTTTTCTCCTCTCTTTCACTATCGTAACATTTCCCGTTCCTCATGGCAACCATCCTCATTTCCATCTCCTCCTCCCTGTGTGGCATCCTGAACGGGAGTTCTCCTGAACTTTCTGTCAGCTGATCTAAAGCTAGTACATGCCAGAAGTATCAGATCATGCAAGGTTCAGGAAAAAAAAAAGGAGACACAGATTAAAACTAAAGGTTCTAGCAAGAGGGAAGGATTCATTCTGATTTTGCCAGGTCAGAGCTGTTTCCTTCTGCATTTTAGGAACCAGACAGCACTAACAAATGTCAAGATTACTAAAATATGCAAACAAAGACATTATTATCTCTTACTGTAATATAAAAGAGTACAGCGTTCTTAGCCACTTCTTCCAGGGACATGCAAAATCTTTGTAAACACGGAGCCACAGCAGGCTCTTTACTGAGATTTCCCAGAGGAATTCAAACATTGCGTGGTGTCCTTTTTTTTTCTTTTTTTTCTTTCTTTTTTTTTTTTTTTCTCATCGAACCCACAGGCACCAAACTTCAGGCCGACGTTTCGAGTTGCTTCGCCCCTCCCGTCCCCTCCCCGGCCGCGCTTCCTCTAGGTGGCACACGCACCTTTCCTAAAATTCACACTGCGCCGGGCACCCGCCGCCGACTTTCCGTTCGGCAGCTTTTCTATAGATTACTGCAATAGTAAAGAGAAGAAAACCAAACAAACAAAGGGATCCTGTGCCCCGCTAGGCAGTGGGGCTGCGAGGTCCGCGGGGTCGAAGTGGGGAGGAGGGTGGGAGATGGGACATCGTGTTTGCCACCCCGGTAAAAGCAGCGAGTGCAAAGACTGAATGTCGTCATCGATGGTCTTGGAAAAAATGCTCTGACACCCGCGGCAGTGCGCGCAATCTGCGCGAACTGTCAAATAAAGTCAGAATTACAACACTCCCTCCCCCAAAAAAAGAAAAGTATATTTGAACATAGCAACTGTGTGGAGAGAACAGAAAAGCCTAATTCTGTCCCAGAGCAGCCTGCCATCTCCCACAGGCATGGAGAAGCGTACCATCAGCCCCACAAGCAGGATTCATGTCTGCTGGTGCCGGACTGTGCCACACACCAGTGTGTGTGCTGTGCTGCCCTTGCATGGTCAGTTTTTGCAGTCGCAGGGATCAGGAGTTTCACCTCCCACAGGTATGACCTCCACCTATCTGCTACTCATATTAAAAGCAGTATGTTGTTATCTGCAGTCATTATCCACAGATGAATGACATGTTCACCACACATCTCATTTCTCCACTACCGTGAGCTGCTGTCTCACAGTATTCTTAACCACATTTCCTCTCAGTACTCTTACCTCTGTGTTTGGATGGCCTGGGTCTTACTCCTAATGTTTGAATACAAGCTGCTAAATGTGATTTTGGGGGGAAGGGAAATAACAAATAGCCAAAAAGCTATAGCGTGTTTATTGTTACAGGCCTTATTCACACAACACTCACAGTGGCAATGCTCTGCTTTGCTGCCACCTCTAAGCAGCACGACAGATTTAAATGATAATATATAAACCTGGGATGGCCACAGATCATGACCCAACATGTACAATATAGATATATATACAATGAGAACATACAAAAGAATAAAATTAAGATTATAAAGAGCAATTCTCCAGGTCTTCTAAGTTTCTCCAGCTTCTAACTGCTGAGCATTAGGAAGACTTTTTTTGATCTTTTGAAATTTGCTTTCAAAAAACACATAAAACTTTGCTAGTCCAAATCTCCTCTCCTTTCAACCGAACAGACAGAGAAGCCACATCCAGCACATGTGGAGGAAATCACATGCCTGGTACACATGTAGGTACCTGAAGATGCTGCCAGACAACACTAACCTATTCTTGAGAGACCAGGTTTCCAATATTTGCAGCAGCTGCCACACCCCTGAACCCAGGATTCTCTGTCTCTCTCTTTGGCACAGTCACTGCATTGGAGTCTGGCCAGGAGGGCTGCTGCAAATCTGATGAAAGAAGGTGTGACTAGTGTGCCTCGGCTGTAATATTAATGCTCTGATTCTGCAGAGGTGACTGTGCTGCCTGCTGCAGAAACTCTGTCACTCCTCACTGAGGAGCTGAAAGGGAATCTGCACCTCGCCTAACAAATTTTTGCTGTGGGAGTAACAGAAGAAAGGCTCCGGAGCTGAAAGATTACAGAGTCTGGAAGTCTCTGGAAGACTCCCTAATCTGCAAGATTACAGAGTCTGGAAGACGTGTTGAATGAAGTAGTAATCTGTAACTGAAACTGGAAAAAAGAAAGAGAAATGGGGAAAGAGAGAGGAAAAGAGAGAAAAAGGAGAGGGACGAGAGGGAGAAGGGGAGAGAGAGGGGAAACGAGGAAAAAAGAAAAATGAGAAGGAAAGAAAAAGAGAAAAAAGAAAAAGAAAGAAAGAGAAGAAAGAAAAAGAAAGAAAAAAGAGAGGAAAAGAGAGAAAAAGACAGAAAGATGAGAGGAAAAGAAAGAGAAAAAGAAAGAAAGAGAGAGAAAGAAAGAAAGAAAAAGAAAGAGGAAAGGAATGAGAAAGAGAAAAAGAAAGAAAAAAGAAAGAAAAAGGAAAAGAGAAAAAAAAGAAAAGAAAGAGAAAAAAGAAAAACAAAAAGAAAAATCAAAAAGGAAAAAAGCAACTCTGCTTTATCTTGTTCTAAATAGACTTATTTTTTATTTTTGGTGGAAGAACGTATTTCCAATCACATTCCACTCTTAAGTAAAACCTGGAGGTAAATGCATACAGCTTTATGGAGGACTGCACAGTGATTAGAGGTATCTATCTGAGGCCACAGATAGCTGATGTGCCTGTGTGCTGTGACAGCTAGGCACAGTGCCATTCCAGAGACAACAGAAAACGAAACGGCCGTGTGTGTTAGGCAATCGCCTGGCTAATGAATACGTAGTTTCAAAGCAAACGCATGCCTGATAGCAGCCATCGTACATCAACTCAAAAAAAAACCCAACCCAAACAACTCAGAACAGCATGTGATGACTCGTTGTAGCGCACGCTGCAGCTTGTGCCTCAGCATCGCCAGCTGCAAGAGCTGCATCCCCGCTCCATGCACGTCAGTCACTTCTGCTGGCTGCTCAGCTTCTGCAGGAAAGCAATGACAGAATCAGAAGCTATTCCTGCTCCCTAAACAAGTCACCACTTAATGGTTGTTCAGCATCGCAAATCATCCTAAACTGTTCTGGTTTTTTTTCCCACAGAAAAGAAACACGCAAACCCACACAGGGTGCCAAACCTATTGTGCTTTCCCCACTTTGAGCACTCTCTGTGGCTGACAGGAAAAACTCTTCTTTAGCAGAGTTAATTTCACAAAAAGCAGTGGTGCTGTGGAGTAATGACTATGTATAAGTAAGCTAAACGGAAATATGAAGACGCGTATTGTAATATAGCACATGAGAAGAAAGGCTAGACAGGTGAGTTTATTTTTAAAAGAGTATCTTAAAGTTGCCGTCAGTGAGGAGTGTACTGTCACCCCACAGATAGGATCTCCAGAGTCACAGGGTCTCTTTCACCACGAGAAGACTATAATTGTTGATAAAGAAAGATGACTCAGCCAACATTTCTAAACAGGATTGTTCTTGCTAAGTAGTTTTATCAAATCTTTCGTAGGAAATGTTATATATGTAAGAAGTTTAAAATGCAAAGTGACACAAATTTAAGATGCTTTACCACCGAAAAAAAAATAAAATCTCCAAAGTGAAGTTTTAGTGACAAAAATATTAACAGCTTATCCAGTCTAGCAAGAAAGGGATAAAAGAGCAGAGATCTCAGGTAAAAACAGTTTCATTCTAAACCATAAAATAACATGCTCTTTTTATTGCTTAAAACCACCTAAGCTATAGCTTATTAGAACAATAATATTGGGTTTATAACTGAATTTTAGAGATTCTTGTACAGAAAACATTGTCACCGAGGACCAAAATATTTGTAGGCATGTAGCATCATGGAAAATATCATAACAGAAGCTGCCAGTTTCCGAGGAAAGCAACTCCAAAGCCAGAACAGCCCACAGCAGAGTGTCAGGTCCCAGCACGGAGGGGGTTTTCCTGAGATTGGCTGAGACAGGGAAAGGTCAGGAATGCTGAGAAACCCACTGGGTCTCAGGCAGGTACAGGACAGAAGCAGTGAGCTAACTGTGGAAGATGTGGCCAGGCAGGAGAACCTCTCTGCTTAGTGACAGAGCTCCAGAAGGCGGCAAGTAGGTTGATAAGCATCAGGGAGTGTGAGAGAAAGACAGATTGTTGGGATCATGCCCTACCTTCCCTGGAACAGGCCCAACAGAGAGACAAGACATGATCTGGGGGATTCCCCCTCCTGTCTCTGCTTGGCTAAACTCAATGATTCAGAGAAACAATGTGGGGAACAAGGTTATATGATGACTTAGAGGGCAGGGAACACTAGCAACAGAGCGTAGCGGGTGTGTGTCCCGCTCCCCGTAACTGCTCCACCTTGGCAGGTGCCCCTGTAAAACAGGTATGATGCTCTGTGAGGGGAACCAAAAAAATCACAAAATCACAGAATGGTAGGGATTGGAAAGGACCTCTGAACATCAAGCCCAACTCACGTTACTAGAGCAGAATCACCTAGAATGGATCCCACAGGAACACAGCTAGGTGGGTTTTGAGTGTCTCTAGAGCAGGAGACTCCACAGCTTCTCTGGGCAACCTGTGCCAGGGCTCCGGCACCCTCACAGGGGAAAAGTTGTTCCTTATGTTTAGGCTGAATACTATGACAAAGACAACAGGTCAACTAGCAAGAAGCTGTTCTGAAGGTAAGAGAGACTACATCTTGTGTCACAACATCTTAAAGATAGAAAGAAAGATGGGTTGTTGTCATAGGGGACTTGCTTATGAAGGGAGTGAAGGTCCTATAAGCAGACCAGACACACTGCTTACAAAAGTCTGCTGCCTCTTTGGGTTCAGGGTTAATGTCTGAGCTAAAGAGAATCAATTCAGTTCAGAGATTTTAATTCTCAGCTCAGTTCCCTGCAAGAGGCTGCACTTTCTGCAGTTCGCAGCGTGCTTCTGCAGACAGTGCCTGCTACCAGCAGTGATAACACCTGATGTTTGCAGTTACTGCCTGGGACTGGGATGCAAAAAGGCTCTTGCTTATAATTGCTCCTGTAGTGACGAAGGCCACTGCTGGTTCTTATGTGCCACGCTGGGGGTGCCGGGAAGTAAAGGGTCACAAAGAAGTGAAAGGTGAGGAACAGACAGGACAGGTGACCAACAAGAGTATTCCATTCCACGTACATCATATCCAGTATAAAACTGAGGGATCACGGAGATTAAGGCCTCGCCTTCAATGACCAGTGTCCAAGGAAGACTCCACTCAATCTTCTCCCTTTAATCTCCTTCCGGAGTTCCTGAATCCAGCTCCTGTACCCAGCTCCCCTCTGCTGCTGAGCCTGGGGCTGCCGCTGTGCCATCTTCTCTGCAGCATCAGTGGGGATTGCTGTCAGAGGATCCATATTGGATTTGTATGTCTTTCCATGTTGTTAATTATTTTTATTATTGTTTCCTTATTAGTAGTATTACTGTTTGATTAAAGTTGTTTTAGTTTTCTTTCCCAATCTGTAAGTCTCTTTGCTTCATTCCCTTTCCCTCCCCATTTGGGGAGGTTAGAGGGGTTAGAGAGCATCTGTCAGCATTTAGTGGCCAGCCCAGCTCTAAGCCTCAACAGATTTATTGGCGCTTAGCTTGGGGCACAAACCAGACTCTGAGATATTTCCTGAATATTTCCAATTCCAGCTTGCCCAGTCAAGAGAGTATCAGAGTTTTTGCCCAAGAGTCCCAAAGGGTTGGGGAAAAAAATTGGATCATTTACATTGTCATCACTGCATGCAACATTTATGTTGTTTTAAGCATTTGTTCAGAGTTAATTGTCTTAATGCTGCCTTATCTGCCATTTTCATTGTGGTATTCTTTACTTTCTGTTATTATCATGTTGTGGTTTACGCATTCTGGGCATAAGGTGATAGCTGCTTCCGTACCGTGGTGTTTACTTGATGTGATAAACTGGGCAGCAAGTGCACCTGGGTACCTTGGAAGTTGGTTGATGGACTTTCTTATTAATTATAGGCTCAGTTTCACCCTGGGAAATTATACTTGTCTGACACACTAATTCCACCAGATTGTGATAATTTTGGATATGGTTATTAACTTTCCCTTTTATCATTATCATTGAATATTTTTGGTTCTCTTGCATGTGTGGCATCTGACTGAGCATCAGCACAGGTCACTCCAACAGCGAGCATTGCTTCTACTCAGACTCCAGTCATGAGCAGCACCACCACTCCCACTGCAACAGGGACTGCTGCTGCTATCTAGAATCCAGCAACAAGCACCACCACCACTCCAACAAAACCAGCTGCTGCTGCTACTCAAACTTTCACAGCGACGACTGCTGCTGCTGAAATTCAGACTGTGAACATCACAGAAATATCTGCACCGATACAGGTCATCCCAGTGACCAGAAAGCAGCAGGCAAAAAGTACCACCCGTATTGCTGACTTCACTCAGTGATGGATGAAGAAGATCCAGGAGAGGGTCCTTCTCAAGTAGCACCATCAGACAAGTCAGAAACAGACGTGAGGCATGTCACCCCTGTGACTGGGAAAAAACACCTAAGAAAGACTAATCACACAGTTTTAGATGATGAAGACCCAGGAGATGTTCCTTCTAAAGCAAAACCATCAGATGGTGTCAAAGGTCATGGCTATGCCAGCCACTAAACTTTGACAGATGCTACTTGTGATCCTCTCCTCACCCTCCCAAGGAAGGTTCACAGGGGAACCAGGGAGAGAGACTCTAAGGTCAGAAAAACTTGAAGCATTTTAATGAAAAAAACCCAACCAACTAACAATACCAATGATGAAGCTGAACTACGTACAGATATTATACAAGTATACACATATATTCAAAGATAAAAGAGACTGCGTTAATGCAGAACCCGTGCCGTCTGGATGACGAGGTCCTGAGCAGGAAAGTCCCAGACTGGACTCAGTAGTGGACAGGAGCACCTGAGCCCTGAGTCCCCATGACAGCCACTGTCACTGGCTGCACTGCTCCCACCTGGGGAGACAGGAGAAGGCGACCTGCCCCATGGAGCAGTGCTCCTCTGCAGTGTGAAATCACCAGCAGCACCAGGAGAGGTGAGGCACAGCAAACAACAACCCTTCCAGCCCTACAGACCCCAGGGCTCTTCTTGGGGACCTTTTATACTGAGCACATGGGAAGGAGCACCGAGATTGGTCTGTTTGGGTCACCTGAGCCATCCTCTTCCCCATGGCCACAGCTGCCCCTCTTTCTCTATTGTGATGGTCCTGTGTGCCAGGAGCCGCAGAGAGCTTTTATCCTGGTCATCCCCAGGGCAGATGGGGGTGAGCTGGAACAAGAAGTAGTCCTCCAACCTTTATGTCAGAAGGAATTGAGAAATGTGAGAACGGACTTTGGCTATTGGGAAGGTGAGTCACCCATCACCTTGTTGCTCTGATTATGGGACAATTGAGCCAATACCACTGACTTGGATGGTAGAGAAACCAGACAGTTGGGATCCCTGTGCAAAAATGAAGGCATCAACAAGGAACTCGTGAGAAGGAAGAACAATCCCAGCCTCTGGGAGTGACTTTTGTTAGCTGTAAAGAGCAGATGTAAGGAAGATATCAAGTGCTGCCTGAGCAAAGGGATTGCCATGGAAAAGATAAGTACCTGACTAAATCAACTGTGAAGGGGGTGATTAACGGTAACCCACAAACTGTAAACCTGATGAAATACCATGCCATAAACCTGCGTGTGGATTCAAGTGTCTTGGCATGTTAGTGCCGCAAAAGTATAGAGCCTTGGTAGACACAGTGCACCATAATGCCATGAAATTATATAGGGACAGAAACTGACTTTCAGAGGAGTCTAGTGTTGTGGGGCTGGTGAAAATTAAAGATCAGCAGCTACCAATTGCTACTACGGCGGAGCATCGATGACAGTATCATACCAACCAAGACTCTGTGGTTCCCATCCATAAGATGATCCATCAACCAGAGAGCCACAGTGCTACTGTGCTGGACGTGTCAGAACTTCCGTATGAACTGGAGTCAAAGGCAGCTAACTGGTATGCCATGACTGATGGCATATTGCTGATGGCAATTGCTAATGCATTTTTCTCTATTCCCTTAGCAGCAGAGTGCGGGCCACAATTTGCTTTCACCTGAAGGGGTATCCAGTACACCTGAAGTCGACTGCCCCAGGGCTGAAAGCACAGCTTCCACACTACCATCTGCTATGGACTGATCCAGACTGCACTGGGGAACGGTGGAGCTCCAGAATATCTGCAATACATCAATAACATCATTATATGGGGTAACACAGCAGAATAAATTTTTAAGAAAGGTAAGAGAATAATTGAGATTCTTTTAGATGCTGGTTTTGCCGTAAAGAGAGGCAAGATCAAGACCTGCATGAAAGATCCAGTATTTGGGAATTAAATGGCAAGATGAGCATTGACAGATCCCAATGGACATGGCTGACAAAACATCAACTATGTCCTCATGAACTAACAGAAAGGAAAGGCAATCCTTCTTACGCGCTGTGGGTTTTTGGTGAATGCATATTCCTGGTTATAGTCAGATTGTGACTCTGAATAGCAACAGGCCTTTGAACAAATCAGACAAGAGATTGTACAGGCAGTAGCCCTTGGGCCAATCGAAACAGGACAGGATATTAAAAATCTTCTCTACACTGGAGCTGGGGATAATGGCCCTGCCTGGAGCCTCTGACAAAGGGAACCAGCAGAAATTCAAGGTTGACCCCGGGGATTTTGGGCCAAAGATATAAAAGCTCTGACGCCAACTATACTCCAACTGGAAAAGAAGTATTGGCCACATATGAAGGAGTTAGAGCTGCTTCAGAAGGGATTGGTACTGAAGCACAGCTCCTCCTGATACCTCACTTACCAGCCCTAGGCTGGATGTTCAAGGGTAAGGCTCTTTCCACGCATCATGCCACCAATGCTACGTGGAGTAAATGGATTGTTCTAATTACACAGAGAGCGCGAACAGGTAATCTTAATCATCCAAGACTCTTAGAAGTGATCACAGACTGACCAGAAGGTGAAGACTTTGGGATGCCACCTGAGGAGCTGGTGACACATGCTGAAGAAGCTCCACCCTATAATCAGACAATGAAAAGCAATATTCCCTGATATTCACTGATGAGTCTTGCTGCCTTGTAGGAAATCATCATAGATGGAAAGCTGCT
>NW_009719985.1:0-4065 GCF_000703405.1 Apaloderma vittatum | reverse complement strand
GGTCAGGCTGCAAAAGTGTTCCAAACAGGCTTGGGCTGGGAACACAAAAATGAACTATTTCCAGCTCAGTGGGCCCCTTGATGCCTCAGGACATCAGGGAAGAGAAGCAACATACAGACGAGCTCATGACCAAAGGGTGGATTTAACTGCGGGTGCTATTGCTCGGGTTATCCATGATTGTGAAAAATGTGCCACAATCAAGCAAGGAAATGGTTAAAACCTTTGTGGTACGGGGGATAATGGTTAAAATATGAGTATGGGAAGGCATGACAGATGGATTATGTCACACCCTCTCAAACTTGACAGGGCTGGAAGCATATCCTGTGCCTCAGGCCACTGCCCAAAGCACTGTTATGGGCCTTGAAAAGCGACACTGTGCTCCAGAAAGATTAGAGTCAGACAATGGGACTCATTTCAGAAAACAATTTTATAGACAACTGGGCCAAAGACCATGGTATTGAGTGGGTATATAATATTCCCTATCATGCACCAGCCTCTGGAAAATTTGAACCATACAATGGACTATTAAAAACCACTCTGAAAGCAGTAGGAGTTGGGACTTTTTAAAAACTGTGGCAAGGATTTAGCACAAGCCACCTGGTTAGTTAACACCAGAGGATCCATCAGTCATGCTGGTCCTGCTCAGTCAGACCCTTTACATACAGTTAGAAGGGGATAAAGTCCCTCTCGTGTCTGAAGGGAATTTGCTGGGGAAAACTATCTGGGTATTTCCTACTTCTGGCACGTGCAAACACATTCATGGGATTGCTTTTGCAAAAGGACCTGGAACTACATGGTGGGTGATGATGAAAAATGGTGAAGCCTAATATGTGTATCAAGGAAGTTTAACTCTGGGTGAGAATATTCAATTTAGAACTGCATGATGTTAATTGTTACATCATGATAACAGAGTTCAATAAGTTCCTTTCAGGATAATATAGAAGTGATGACAAGAGCTAGCCTCATGGAGTGACATCCAGTAACTTTTTCCAATTGAACCTGCAACCCAGGGGCGTGAACTGCATTGAATCTCACACCGTCTTCCCTGCTCTGAGAGACTGCTGTAAGGGATGGAACTCACAATTATGACCTCTATGAACTTTCTAAACTTTTCTGTAGAAAGATAACCACAAGCTAGTGATCACTATGATGTGAATGGTATGGAATAAGCAGTAGAATGTCCTACTCTGAGCTAAAAAGAATCAATTCAGTTCAGTGATTTTAGTTTTCAGCCCAGTTCCCTGCAAGAGGCTGCACTGTCTGAAATCAGCAACATGTTTTTGCAGACAGTGCCTGCTACCAGCAGTGATAACACTGATGTTTGCAGTCACTTCCCGGGACTGGGATGCAGAAAGGCTCTCGCTGATACTTGCTCTTGGAGTGACCAAGGTCCCTGCTAAATCTTGTGTGCCACACTGGGGGTGCCAAGTAGTAAGAAGGGTCACAAAGAAGTAAAAATTAGCACCTCCAGTGAGGAACAGACAGGACAGGTGACCAACAAGAGTATTCCATCATATTCAGTATAAAGCTGAGGCACCACAGGGATTAAGCTCTCTTCTTCTAATGGCTAGCATCCAAGGAGGACTCTGTCAGAACTTCTGCCTTTGATCTCCATCTCTGAGCTCCTGAATCCACTCCTATATCCAGCTCCCCTTTGCCACTTTTAGCCTGGGGTTTCCCCAGTGGTGCCTTCTCTGCAGCATCACTGGGGATTGACATCGGGGGGAGTCAGGTTCAACGTTGCTTTTGCATGTATTTGCGTATAGTTCGTTATTTTTATTATCTTCCTTATTAGTACTATTATTGTTTTATTAAAGCTGTTTTAGTTTTCATTTCCAATTTTTAAGTCTCTCTGCCTCATTCCCTTTCCTATCCCATTTGCGGAGGTTAGAGGGATTAAAGAGCATCTGTCAGCATTCAGTGGCTGACCCAGCACTAACACTCAACAAGGACATACAGAGAAAAACCCCTACTCTAGTTTGGCCATCAGACTACTACCCATTAATGATTTTTCAGGTTGACTGTGGTGCAATTACAACAAGAAACCCAAGGGCAATGAAGAAGACTTCATGGCCCTGGGATGACTGGTTAAGGGACCAGGAGCACAAGTAGTGTTTGTCTCTCTCCTACCAATTGCAAGGACTGATGAGTGGATAAGCAGGGAAAGCCAGCAGATCAATGCCTGGCTCTGAGACTGGTGTCATCAACAGGACTTTGGGTTCTTGGGCCACAGGCTCCTTTACAAGACACCAGGCCAGCTGGCAACAGATGGGGAATGTCTATCTCAAAGGGAGAAATTATCCTGGGGGAAGAGCGAGCAGGGCTCATTGAATGGGTTTTAAACTACACTCGAAGGGAGACAGGGATAAAACTGGGCTTGGTAGTGAGGAGCCTGGCAGGGGCATGTCGGTACCTGTGGGACAGTGCAGTAGTAAGCTCTCACAGCTGGCGGTCTCACTGGAGGTGGGGAATGGCAATCCACACGGCAGCAAAGACACAGGACTTGATAGGCTGGTAGCTATGGAAGCATCTGAGAATGTTGTCTGTTGGGAATTAGGGCTTCTCCCTCCAAAAAGGCAGCAGGACCATGAGCCCAGCTAAAGCACATCTGTACCGATGAACACAACATGGGCAACAAGCAGAAGGAACTGGAGGCCACTCTGCAGCAAGAAAATTACAATATAGTTGCTATCACGGAAACATGATAGGATGACTCACATGACTGGTGTGTTGCAGTTGATGGCTACCAAGTTTTTGAAAGGGATAGGCAAAGAAGGAGAAGTGGTGGGGTGAGCCTCTATGTGAGGAAGAGATACGAATGTCTAACATGAATGTCTAATAATTAATGCTAGTAATTATAGGGTTAAGTGTCTATGGGTGAGAATCAAGGGGAAGGCCAACAAGTCAGATATTGAGGTGGGAGGTTTTTTTACAGACTGCTCAATCAGGATGATGAGGCTGATGAAATACTCTGTAAGCATCTGGGAGAGGTTTCATGTTTGCCACCTCTTGATCTCACTGGAGACTTCAATTTCCCAGATATGAGTACAAAACAGCAAAGAGGGAGCAGTCCCAGAAGTTCTTGGAGTGTGTGGAAGAGAACTTCCTGACACAGCTGGTGAAGAAGCCAACTAAAGAAGCTGCCCTCATCGACCTGCTGCCTGTTAACAGAGAAGGACTTGCAGGAGATGAAACAGCTGGAGGCTGTCTTGGGCATTACAAAATGACAGTTTTCAATTCTCAGAGAAGTAAGGAGGGAGGACAGTAGAACTGCCACCTTGGACTTCCATAGGGCAGACTTTGGCCTGTTCAGGAGACTGGTTGACAGAGACCCTTGTGAGACTATCCCGAAGGGCAAAGGAGTTCAGGAGGGCTGGGCACTCTTCAAGAAAGAAGTCTTAAAGTCACAGGAACAGGCAATCTCCACGGTCCACCTGGCAAGGAAGGAGACTGGCCTGGCTGAACACAGAGCTTTGGTTACAACTCAGGCAGGTCACTCAGGAGGACTGCAAATACACAGTTAAGCTATGCAGGGAGAGAATTAGAAGGGCCAAAGCCCAGCTAGAACTCAGTCTGGCTATTGTCATAAAAG
This sequence comes from Apaloderma vittatum, assembly GCF_000703405.1. Classification (NCBI taxonomy): domain Eukaryota; kingdom Metazoa; phylum Chordata; class Aves; order Trogoniformes; family Trogonidae; genus Apaloderma; species Apaloderma vittatum. The sequence goes on along the minus strand of NW_009719985.1, from coordinate 473 downwards.
GCAATAAAAATTGCTTCTATAAATATAGCAACAGCAAAAGAAGGACTAGGGAGAATCTTCATCCTTTATTGGATGCAGTGAGAAGCATAGTGACTAAGGATAAGGAAAAGCCCAAGGTACTCAATCCCTTCTTTGCCTTAGTCTTTAATAGCAGGACTAGCTGCTTACTGGATATACAGCCCCTTGAGCTGGAAAATAGGGATGAGGAACAGGATGGGATCTCCATAATCCAAAAGGTAATAGTGACTTGCTGCATCACCTAGACATAAAAAAACCTATGGGGCCAGATGGGTTACACCCAGGAGTGCTGAAGAAGTTGGTGAATACTCTCACTCAGCCACTCTTCACAATTTTTCAGCAGTCCTGGCTAAACAGGGCTGAGGCAAATTGTATGAGCTTCAAAAAGACCAAGTGCCAGGTCTTGCCCTTGGATCACAAAAACCCCAGCCAGCATTAGTGGTTTAGGAAAGAGT
>NW_009719984.1:9121-13400 GCF_000703405.1 Apaloderma vittatum | reverse complement strand
TGGCCAGGGACAGGACAAGGGGCAACAGGTATAAGTTGGAACATATGAAGTTCCACAAAAATATTAGAAGAAACTTTTTCCCTGTGTGGGTGCCGGAGCCCTGGCCCAGGCTGCCCAGGGAGGTTGTGGAGTCTCCTGCTCTGGAGTCGTTCAAAACCCGCCTGGATGCGTTCCTGTGCGATCTACTGTAGGTGATCCTGCTCTGGCAGGGGGGCTGGACTAGATGATCTTTTGAGGTTCCTTCCAACCCCGAACATCCTGTGATTCTGTGATTCGGCAGCTAGTTATACTGATGCCAGAGCAGACATGCATGTCCTTGCAGACGCTGCTGTCTCACGCTCCTTCTTTGCAAGGCTCACATCTCTCTCTCCCCTCATGCCCCTGGGCACAATTTAAATTCTTGTATTTCCAGGTGGATTTACATGTAAAGCAGTGCACACCCAAGGAAACAGAAGGGTGATTCCTCTCCAGCAGCTGTGTGTGCCCTTATTTATCTGTAGCAGACAGCTAAGAGAATTGTTGGGATTTCTCATCACTTTTGAGTATTTTTTGAGGTGTGACCAGCAATAAGCATGATGCTGCTTTCTATGCATGCATCTCTGTGAGAGCCAGCAGAAGGAGATGGTGAGGACTTCTGCACTTGAATGGGTTTGCCATGATCCTTTTGGCCATGGCAGTCACCCGGGGGGACTGGCAGAGCAGTGTCATTCCAGTATGAGATGCATCTGCACTAAGGGTCTGCTGAGAACCAGCAGAGCTGAGCTGCAGGCTTGTCTTCTGTGGGATGTGAAACACTGGTCCACATTCATGGTTTGGTGGTTTGGGCTAACACAGTCGTGCATGTGGTGGTCAGAAGCTTAAATTCTTTAAACTGCTGGGAATTAAATTGCTTTAAGTGGGCACATCAAAATCGAGGAGATGCAAATGCCAAGCACTGCTCAAAAGGCGAAACCAGGACTGGCGCCTGCATGCAGGTTGGAGTAGTCCTCTAGATATCCCATCCACACGTAAGGCAGGAGTCACCTCCCCTCTCTTCAGCTATCTAAAGGTCAGGAATTCGGTCTAAGCCAGATATCTGACCTCATCATCACCATCGGTGGAGAGACATTTGGGGTGGAGAGACATTTGTGGTGGAGAGACATTTGGTATCTCTCTCTCTACCTTCCTTAGACAAATAGCTCTGAGACCTTGCTGTCAGACCAGAAAAAACTCTTGTGTTGCCTGAAGAGCCCTGGATAAGCCAGGACAGGGCACAGATAGAGCATCATGAATCAGAACTTTACAGCAATAGCATGGCTGAGCTTCTGCAAATGTCCCTTCCCATGCCAAGAGCCACAATCCACCATGTCACTGATTTCATTGGTGGTGGGCACCTAAATCCTGTGTACACCTGAGCCTAGAGTTCCTCAAAGAGACCATAAAGTAGAAATTAACCTTGAGGTAGCGGTGGTGAGGATCTTCTTTTCTTTGTAGGCATTTGAGGTGGAATCCAGCACGAAAGCCAAGGACTTCTGCCAAAACATCTCCAACAGGCTGCTCCTAAAGTCCTCTGAGGGCTTCAGCCTCTTTGTCAAAATCTCTGACAAGGTGAGTGACCCACCCAGAGGCTGGCATAGCCCTGAGACATTTGGTAATACACAATTGGTGGGGGCCAAAGCTATTTCTCTGTGAGCAGTGCAGCGTTTCTAAGCCAAGTCCAACCTACTACAGGTGAGATTTGCAACCCCACAGCCCCGACTTGCAGCAACCATCCCACAGGACTTGAAAAACATGGACAGGCAAAGCTCTCCTAGACTGTTACTGGGTTTGTAAGAAAAGACTGAGAAGAATAAAAGTGCAGCTTAGAGCTGCCTGAGGCAACCACGGGGAATTTATAGAGATAGTGATCATGAAGAGAAATTAATTGCCGTGGTGGAACAGGAAGCTGCAATGAGGAGTAATGGGTGAAATCAGAGACAGAGCCTGCAGCACGGTGCTGGCAGCAGCTTTCTTATGTCAGCACTTTGTAACACACCAGCATAACCAGGACAAAGCAATGAGCAACAACTACAGGGCAATGGGCAACCCTGCCTGTGGCCTCTTGCTGCTTGCTCAGCCTTTGTAACCATGTGCTGTGTCCCCCAGGTCATCAGTGTGCCCGAGGGAGATTTCTTCTTTGACTTTGTGAGGCACCTGACGGACTGGATAAAGAAAGCAAGACCGGCAAAAGATGGTAACAGGGACTTTTCTCCATTGTGGGTCACACAGAGCTCTCCTGGAGCCCTCCAGCCCTCTCAAACAAGACTGACCACACAATTGGCCACGTCCGTGGGACTACACTCCTGTGGGTGTGTTGTCTGCACCAGCCCTGAGGACATCACCTGGGAGATGATCTGCTCAGGAGCAGCAAGACCTCTGCTCCAGGGCTAGACCTGGCCCCTGTGAGGGGAAATGGCTGGTGGGCAACTCTCCAGGGCCTGCCCGTGGGAAGGTTTCAGTGGTGGGATTCATCCCACCTCTCTGCCCATATCTGCAGTGGAGCTGGCTGCAGCTCTACTGAGCGCATGAGGTGCCTCCAGGGTGGAATTTCTCTGCCTGACTTGATGAGCACTATCATTGAAGCACAGCTGTGCAAGTGAATCCACATGCTCTCTCCATTTCACAAAAGCTTTGCAAGGGAAAAGATGTGATTTCCTCTGCAAGACTGCCCCTCTCCTTGCAGGCTGGGAGGACACGTGGGCATCGCTGGCTTGCAGGGACACCGACTGCCAGCTGGGGCTCACAGCATTGCTCTTAACGTATCTGCACCTCGCTTCCCTTGCACAGGTATCGTGCCTTCCCTCACCTACCAAGTGTTCTTCATGAAAAAGCTGTGGACCAACACCACGCCTGGAAAGGACTCGATGGCAGACTCGATCTTCCACTATTACCAGGTACTCCTGGAGACTGCGATAGCGGTGGAGGCTTGGGAGGAATTAGGAAGGGGCTACAAAGACTTTGTCCATCTGCAGATGGACGAAGTCTTGCATTAAATAGGAAGAAATCTCACCTTAAATAAAACACTACAGAGTGTGCTGTTGAGTTGGATGGTGAGGAACAGCCTTCATGCCCTTTAGGGTAACCAGCTCAGCTGGGATTTGGGCCAGCTGCTCATGGGTGAGCAGCAAGAAACAGGAGAGAGCATGTCCTGCTGACAGCCTCAGCAAGAAGGCTGAACTCAGAAACATCCTGAAGGTTTTCAGCCACCTCCATTCATGGAGATGAGCTGTGATGGTCCCAGAAGTGAGGTAAGAAGTTACAGTTCTGCTCTTGTTTCTTCTGGGGTGGAAGAGACGCTTCCATCTCCCAAAGTTCTCTCTCTCACACACATACACTCCCTGTGTTCTTGCCTGGATGAATTTACTATCCTTACACGACTATCCCTTAATGCCTGAGTTAATTAGTCACTTGATACATTTTCAGACACTTCTGGTAATGAGAGATTTTTTAAACTCAATTAAAAAAAAAAAAAGCAGAAAACCTATTTAATTCCAAGCAGCCAGTGTTCTTTTAGACCAGAGGGGATCTTGAAATACCTAGTGTGGTCTCAGCTGGGGGGCTGCCTCTCCACCACACTCAGCACAACTGCTACAAGTGTTCCCAGGGCACAGCCTCTTAACCAGGAGCTGGATACCTCCACAAACTCCATTTAACATCTGAGCATGAAGGTCCCCTCTGTCTCTGAATCGTTCTTTCCTCCGTACAGGAGTTACCAAAGTACCTGCGTGGCTACCACAAGTGCACACGGGAAGAGGTCCTGCAGCTGGCGGCTCTCATCTACCGGGTGAAGTTTGAGGATGACAAGTCCTATTTCCCCAGCATCCCCAAGCTCCTGAAGGAGCTGGTGCCTCAGGACCTCGTCCGGCAGCTCTCTCCAGACGACTGGAAAAGGGTAAACCTGCAGCTTGGGATATATGCTAGGCCTGGCGGGGGGAAGCTCAGTCTCTCAAGGTGAATTGTCTGACATTCAGCATTGCGGTGAGGCTGCTAGAATGAGTGACCCATGGTTCCTCTTGAGCCTGAACAGAGCTGCAGCCTTCCTGACATCACCAAGAAGAAGAATTGTACATTTGTGTTCATACACGCATGCCTTGCCGTGGGTCTTCTTTGTGCTGCATGTGGATGTAGCGGTGGATGCAACACCATACGGACACGTGCTGGGAAATGGTCTCATTTAAACGTCTGTTCTTTAAGGCAGACTATTGAGTAGAATCACAGAATCACAGGATGTTGGGGGTGGAAGGGAGCTGTGGAGAGCCCC
>NW_009719984.1:0-9089 GCF_000703405.1 Apaloderma vittatum | reverse complement strand
CAGGAACGCGTCCAGGCGGGTTGGAAAGTCTCCAGAGCAGGAGACTCCACTCCCTCTCTGGGCAGCCTGGGCCAGGGCTCCGGCACCCACACAGCCAACAAGTTTCTCCTCATGTTGAGGTGGAACTTCCCATGGTCTAACTCAAACCCATTATTCCTTGTTCCATTGCTGGGCACCACTGGGAAGAGATTGTCCCCTTCCCCTTGACCCCCACCCCTCAGATATTTCTCTACATTCATAAGGTCCCCTCTCAGCCGTCTCCTTTCCAGGCTGAACAGCCCCAGGTCTCTTCAGTCTCTCTTCACAGCAGAGACGTTCAAGTCCCTTGATCCCTCTCGTAGCTCTCCCTTGGACTCTCTCCAGTAGGTCCCTGTCTCTCTTGAACTGGGGAGCCCCAAACTGGACACAGAGCAGAGGGGATAATTCTCCCTGGTTTACACGAGGAGGTATAGACAGGTCTACAGCCATAAAATAGCATAGTTGACTCACTGCCAAGAAATAGTCTTATAAGACCTTTCTGATTCCTGGCACTTGAACTCAGCCATGTGCCCAACCAGCGAGCTATCAGCTTCTCTGGGTTGAAAGTCCCTCAGCCTCGTCTCCTGCATAAATTGGAGGATCAAAACTTACGATCCCTTTAGTGGAGCCCCCAGCAGAGCCCATCTAAGAAACAACAACCTGCCTTGGTATCAGACTCTGCTCCGGTGTCCAGCCAGCACTTCTGTGCAGTGTTCATTGGAGCAGAGACTGCAACCAACCATCCATGTGGGACTGGTGCTCTCCCCTGCAAACAACCCGGGTGCTAGACAGTGCAAACCCTCCAGCTCTGTTGTGTTCTCCGTTGCAGTCCATCGTGGCATACTACAATAAGCACGCGGGCAAAACAAGAGAAGAAGCCAAGCTTGCCTTCCTAAAGATTATCTTCAAGTGGCCTACATTTGGATCAGCATTCTTTGAAGTGAAGGTACCTGACCTGCTTGGGGGTTCTCTGGCAGCTTTTAGCCAAGGTCAAGAGCCACATATCACAGGGGGGTTCCAGGTACACAGGGTTGTCTCAGTGTCTGGGCCAGACTGGGAAAACCCTAATGAAGCAAGCAACGAGTGAGATTCTCCATAAATAAAGGACCAGTACACTCATTTCTTGCTGCCCTGCCTTATTAGAGGCATAGCAGAGCTTTAGCATATCTTAGTCATTGGTTCTACACTCATAGTTGTGCTGCTGAAGAGCCAAGAGCTGCTCTCAGTTTTGCCAAGGCAAAGGGGATCGTGTGGTTTTCCAAGGGACATGTCTGCACCCAGAAGGAACCAAATCCAGACAACCCACTATGGCACCAGACTCCCATCTGAGACAGCAGAGGCCAGTAGTTATGAACTCTAAGTACTCTGGACACCTTATTGCAACTCCCTCTTCTCAATGACCACACAGTGAGCCTGGGCTGCAAACACAGAACCATAGAATCGTTTGGACTGGAAAACACCTTTAAGATCATTGAGTCCAACCACTAACCCAGCACTGCCATGTGCACCACTAAATCACGTCCCAAAACACCACATCTACACATTTTTTAAATACCTCCAGGAATGGTGACTCCACCACTTGCCCAGGCAGCCTGTGCCAGGGCTTGGCAACTTTTCCTGTGAAGAAATTTGTCCTAATATCCAATCTAAACCTCCCCTGGAACAACTCGAGGCCGTTTCCACTCATCCTATCACTTGTTACTTGGGAGGAGACCTCGCTACATCCTCATGTCAGGGAGCTGCAGAGAGCGATGAGGTCTCCCCTCAGCCTCCTCTTCTCCAGCTGAACAACCCCAGGTCCCTCAGCTGCTCCTCATCACACTTGTTCTCCAGACCCTTCCCCAGCCCTATTGCCCTTCTCTGGACAAACAAGTTGCTGAAATTACTCATCAGTTCCTTGAACTTGGGCGTCTCATTTCCTGTTACGTCCATCTTAATAGGCATAAGGGATCTGAATACATCCTGTGATTTTTCCACCAAAAGTGACTTGGTAGCCAAGGTAGCAAGGCCAGGAGCTGTACCCCCCTGTGCTCTGTCTCACCAATCAAACAAATTGGAAGGGGCTGCAAGAAGGAGTTACCAGCAGGAACAAGACTGAATGTAAAAATCAGAAGGGGACAGAGGAACATAGTCTTGGCTTGGAGACCCACAGCAGGAGGTGTGAGGAGGAGCAGGACACCAAATAGAAACTGGAAGCAGAGGGGAGATGTCTGGGGTTTGCCAGCCCCTCCCAGCTCTTCCTGGCTAATGGCTTCACTTTTGGAAGGTCACCATAGGGGGCAAGGAACTAATTAGTGCTGTCAGCAATGCACCCACCAGTTATGGTGCATTTAAGAGATCTGTACTTAACTACAGAACCCTGACTATTGCTGATACTTTAATGAGTTCTCTGTTTATCTTTAAAGAATAAACTGGAGAGCAGTAATAGGCCACCAAATGCTGACAAGAGAAGACAGGGAGAGAGGAAGTAGGAAGGGGAGTGATTTTGCATGACACATCCCCTAACCAGTTGATCTTATTTCCAACAGCAAACTACAGAGCCAAATTACCCAGAAATCCTTCTAATTGCCATCAATAAGCATGGAGTCAGCCTCATTGATCCCAAAACAAAGGTAAGTGAAGCTGAGGTCTTCACAAGATGCTGCTGAGCCCCATCCCCAACCCTTCACAGAGGTCATCCCAAAGAGAGTGTTCAGAACTCCGTGAGCCTATTTTAAAAAGACTGGATAGACAAAGAAGTGGCAGAAATTCACTCTTACAAAGATCCAGCTCAGCCTTTTTCACAGAATCATAGAATTGTTGGGGCTGGAAAAGACCTCTGAGATCATCAAGTCCAGCCTATGACCCAACACCAGATGGCCCAACAACAGAAGATGGATTTGGAGCGCCAGCGGTTGGAGTTCCTGTATCTGGAGGACACACACGCTCCTTCCTCAATCCTTTCATAGACATCAGGACAGGAGCTGAAGTAAATGAGTTCCTACTAGTTACTTCCACCAGCCTCATTGTCATTTTAGTACAAGAGTCCTCCACAGGCTCTAGAGGATCCAGGGTCCTGCATCTCACTGCCATTCCCATGAGGCCATGGTACAGTGTGATCACAGTAGACAACCTTGGTCTGCTTTGATGGAAAGTGAACGGGAACATGAGATGCCCCCACAGCCTTTCATGAAAGTTGAGTTTCTCACATGTTGAGTGTCTATCTTGTGTTCCCACCAGGATATTCTCATCACTCACCCCTTCACCAAGATCTCCAACTGGAGCAGTGGCAACACGTACTTCCATATAACCATTGGCAACCTGGTGAGAGGAAGTAAGCTGCTCTGCGAGACCTCTCTGGTAAGGAGCTTTAAAGATTTCTGGGCACGGTTAGAAGAAATCCTGACTTTGGCAGGCAAAATTAAATGTTTCCAGCCAATTGTGCCTCGGGGATTCTCTGGGCTGAAAGTGGTCTCTTAGAAGAGCTTGTTTGGCCCATCATCCAACTTAGAAGCAAGCCTGAGGTGCTTGGCATATTGCCATCTCACTGGACTGAAAACCACATTAAAGCTGATGTGGGCTCTGAGGGTGCTCTTGAGTCCTTTTAACAAGATCCTCCCTTGTCCCTAGTAACAACAACAAACCTTATCCTAGACTAGCTTAAACCCAAAGCATGAAGGATAAAATTTCCTGCTGGATTAGTCGTTATTAATCTGAGGCACTCGGTATGATTAATTGTTATTATTCTGAGGCACTCAGTATTTTATTGGCCATTTGAAAATTCAGGTCCCATGCAAAGCTCCTGGTGTCCTCAGCCTCAACAGCATCCTGGGTCAGTGAGTTCTTCTGTCTTGACACTGCAAATTACATTTGGGCTGTGTTCCTTGTGGTGATGTCATTTCACCTAAGGAGAGCGGTGGAACAAGTCAAAACGTGCCTGAAAACTCGAAAAGTCAGCAACTGGCAGCCAGTGTGCTCAGGAGGCGTGAGCCAGGGGTTGCAAACTGAAGTTAACAGGCATCATCCTCTCTCTCCTCCTCAGGGGTACAAGATGGATGATCTTTTGACCTCGTACATCAGCCAGATGCTAACAGCCATGAGCAAGCAGAGGAGTGCAAAGGGTAGCAAGTGAACTGCAAGAAGCCACTGGCAGGTGGCCATGAGGCTAATTCACCAGCTGAGGCCTGTGGGATACCCGTGCAGCTGGGGCAGAACCTTTGCCTCCCAGATGTGGAAGATGAGCCGAACACCATCAGGGAGCTCGCTGGACTCTGACCTTGAGGGCTCAAATCCCACCTCCCCTTCCAGCGAAGACGACTATCTCTGACCTCCCGTTCTCCTTCCCCATCCCGTACCCTGACACCTCCTTACACCTCAAAGATTTCCAGGGGACACCACCACTCCCAGACAGTGACTGAGCAAAGACACTTTGGCACGAGGTTTGCCTGAACTCAAGCATTGGCATCACAAAGGCTCTTGGAAGAGGATTTTGGTGTGTGTGTGTGTGTGTGCGTGTGGCTTGGTTTGTTTTGTTCTGGTTTTTTCTTAATTAAGAGAGAGCTATCAGGATGCTAATGTCTTTTTGGTGAGGTTACGGGCATTTCAGGTTTGAAGAGGAGTAACAGAGCCCTGCCCCACGCTGGAAAAATGTCCAGTGAACACTGCAGGGCATGGGTTTTTTGACATTACAAACGTGTTCTTAAGAAGGACAGGAGGAAAAAAGCAGGCTGGGAGGAGCATATTTTAACTAGGAATCAGAATAAACAAACTACTGATCGAGCAGGCTAGAGTACTAAAGTGCTATCTGTGCAATGCTGGAAATATTTAAAGAACAAATTTTAAAGTTTTGTTTCTTCTTCTATTTATTTTTTAAAATATTAAAAGGAAAAAAAATATAAAAATTCTGCATTTCGCGCCACTATCTGGACGCCAACTCGGGGTTGAGGGCGACGTGTCGAACAATCCCTCGCCCAGGGATTCCCCCGGAGCCACGATTGCCAGAGGCTGAGCAAAGCACATCTCTCTCAATTTATGGGCTCAGCTAGAAGTGAAGTTTGGAAGATGAATTATCCCCTGTGCCCAGATAAATTAACCCTGGGAGGATCTTTACTTCAAGCTTCAATATGGACGTAGAAGGGGTTTTGGAGTCTCCACGCTTGGAAGACTGAGGCCAAGCCTGTGTTGAGCTGTAATTCAAACATGGACTTGCCCATCAGGGTTGGAATGATTTTATTGTGTTTTTGTGTGTCTCGCTGTACAAAACGGCTCTTCACGGGTCCCAGCTGGACCTGAACCACTGACACGGAGGGCAGGCTCTTGATTTTGGTGGGCGCTTCTCCATCTTTTGTTGGCTGTGCTAACCTGCTGGCTGGTTGTCCCATCTTCCACCCGACACCACGTGGTGTGGACCAGCCTGCTTTGGAGCAAAGATGGAACCTGCCAGAGGAGAGGAGGCTGAAGCCATGTTGTGTCTGGGGGGATGGATGGGAAGGAGCTTGGGGTGCCTTTCCAAAACCCAGGTTTCAAAAGCACACGTGCCTGGGAGGGTGGCATCAAGAAGGGTGACAACTGTCCACCAAAGTCTGGTGCTGGCATCATTAACACTGAGTGGAGCTCAGTAGATGTGGGAGACCCCTCCTGGTCCCGTGCATTGGGCTGAGTTTGGCTTCTTTCATAAAAACCCCAATCGCAGGGTGTCGTGTGTGGTTCTATTAAGCTCCATTGGGCTCATTCCTCCAACACCACGGCGTGCCCAGCAGAGTCAGCAGCGCTGCCTACCAGACCTCAAGGACCATGACATCCAACTGGGATGCAGCAGTGACTTTGAACCTCAGCTGCTCTACCAAAGTGGATGAGATGCTGCATGAAGACATCTACCAACCAGACAGGGCTGCTAGGAGATCCAACCCTCCACCATCCTCCTACTCTGGTGACGGGAGCGCGATTACACCAGCCAAGGCTATGTTGGGAGCCAAGCTGCCTTCTTACTATCCATATCTGATGCTTCTCACCCTTCCCCAGCTGCCATGATTGCTGGATCATGTCCCAGACATGCCCTTAGACATGTGCTCCTCATTGACACCGTCACCACTTTCTGTGAGTCTCCCATAGCACACTCAGCAGGTGATGCAGCGCAGCAATGTTTCCCAGGACTGTCCTGGGCCAGCTTTCCTCTGCCACCACTCTTGTCCCTCCAGTTACAGCTCTATCGACCCCCCACTTCATGCATCCCACTGTTTTTGGGGGGATGCCCAGGACTCTGTGTGCGTGTGCCTGTGTGTCAATATGTATTAGCATCTGCTGGCCTCTTTGTGTTCACACCAAGAGATGTAACATGACAAAAAAAATATGCCCAAGACAAATACTCTAATTAAAAAGCATCATGTGGCTTGTGGGAAGCTGTGGTGATGTCTCCACAGGGAAGGGTGGGCTCAGGTCTCCCAGATCTTCCACGGACACAAAGATTCTTCTTGCATAATGGGGGTCCTGGTGAGAGCATCCAGGAACAGGGAGCAGATAATCAGTGTGCCTAGAGTTAAAATTAAGTGAAAATTTTTCTTTTGGGGTACAAAAAAAACCCTGGAGCCCGTTGCTTGTCCTCTAAGGCAAGGGCTGGTTCTTCCAGTTTTGAGCTGAATCGCTGGATGAAGGGAGGACTGGCAGAAAAGTTTGTGTATGGGAGTCAGGCTACCAGCCACATGATTAACAGCGTTGCCGGACCCTGTTAGCCATGAAGAAACTAAAACAGGACCTGAGATGTGACAGGGTGCAAGGCATTGCAGGAGACCACAGGGCTAATTGGCTAGGCTCTACCTTGACAAGGCTGCTGAGGCTGAGGAGGGTGAGTACAGGGAGCTACCACTGCGTAATAGCTGAGCAGCTGCTAGATACATAGAATCATAGAATCATAGAATCATGGGATCATAGAATCTTAGAATCATAGAATCATAGAATCTTAGAATCATAGAATAGGTAGGAAAAGATCTCTAAGATCATCAAGTCCAGCCATCTACCCAACACCACCATAACCACTAAACCACGTCCCCAAATGCCACATCTACACTTTTTTTTTTAACGCCTCCAGGGATGAAGACACATTGAGGTGTCTTTTCTTTATATGTATTAAAAGCAGCAGCTGGGGGCCCACCGCCAAGACCCTCACCTGGACACCAGGCCGAGGACCCCATGGTGCACACCATCACTCAACCCACACTGTCTCCACTTCCTGTTTTTGCTGCTCACAAACCTCCACATGAGTGGTACCCACAAAAAATTATGAACCAGCTATGGATCCAGGGCATGGGGTGGTGGTTTAACCCCATTGGTAGCATCCTCTCCCCATGTTTCACAGGTCTGGAGCTGCTCTACACCAATCCACCAGCACTTTAGTCCTTTTTTTTTAAAGGAGGGTCCTGCCTTTGATGCCTTTTCGCATTTCCAGTCCCTCAAAATACTCCAAAATCACAACTTGGAAAGGTTTGAGTGATTCTCTCTGAAACCTAAAGCTTCCCTCTCACAGTTCAATGGTCATGGCTTTATGTAGCAAAACCACCGAGCTGTGTGAGAATCATGTATGAGAAAATGTCTATAACCTGATTTAGGGAAATACTAATATTTTCTTGCTCTTTCCCAGTCTGCTGAAATAAGAACAAAACAGGATAGGAGAGCTAAAATGTATTTAAAACAGCACTTGCAATTTACAAAAAGATGTGTTCTTGTTATCCGTTCAAGTAGAAATTTATGGCTTAAACCTGGGAGACGCTCACGCCTCCCTTGCAGAGCAGGGCACAGACCTCCTCCCTACTGTGTGTCTGCAGCCACCGGGAGAAATGAACATCAGAATATGACCCAGGGTGCAGCACAGGCATAGAGACCTTCCCAAGGGAAAAAAGAACAGGACACTTGGTGGGACCGATTTACTCAATGCTGAAGAAGTGGGCTTCTAGTCAGAGTCCCAGTACTACATGGCCAAGGCACCAAAAAGTCCTTCAGCACTCGTGGGAAGATACACCCTGGCCCACAGCCAGGGGGAAGGACTGTCCTGTTTGGGGCTATGGCAGGGCAAGAGTGGGGAAAAGGAAAATCAAAACTGCCCTTGCAGAAAGGCACGGATCCTAGTGACCCAGTCAGCAGCACCTGATCATCGTGCTGGAGCAAGCGTGCTCCTGGGGATGGAGGAGACCTGTGAGGACGGAGGGAGTGCGTGGAGAAGGAGCCAGTCTGACAGGACAAACACAGGCAGCAGAGGATGAGGAGGATGCTCAGATGTTTGCAGGATGTGTGAAACGCAGCTGGAGGGAGAGAGCGGATGCTCGGCAGGAGGGACCAATGGGATGTTTGCCCTGTGGGATGTCAGTGGGCTGAGAGGTAAATGGTGGCTCCCATGTGGTTGCTGCATCTCATCATGGCGCACAGCTTCTTCGTGGCTGCAACTCCAGGGATCCCTGCTGAGGAAAGGAAGCTTGGTGCTCATCTCCAGTGGGGTCATGGAGGCGGATGACTCCTCCTCACCAGGCAGATCTGACTCCTCTCCAGCTTGACCCTCCCTTGGCAGGTCGGTGTTCAGGTTGCGTGAAGGGGCTGCAGGGGAGGGTCTGCTCTACAGTCTTTATCGAGACAGCAGGTCCAAGTCCCCTCCCTGCCGGTGTCAGGCCACGACGGAAGGCATGTCACTGAGCTCTGGAAAACGGGACACACTGTGAGCTACCAAAACATCTGCAGTTGTTTTGTCACCCCTTGTGAGCAAACAGAACCTGGCTGAAGGTGTGTGAAGCCCAGGTTGCATCATTTTATCTGGACAATTGCTCCACGGATGCAGAAACTTGGTGTATGGGAGGGTCCCCACCCAATCTCACCCTGCCTTGCAGACCCAAGAGTGCTCAGCACCTCTGGGCTCTATTTTCCCAGCATCACAGAGTAATGTGTATTGGAGGGGACATCTGGAGGTCTCTGTCCTAATCCTTGCTTGAAGCAGGGCCAGCTAGATCAGGCTGGCCTTTGAACAGAGAATCACAGAATGATAGAATTAAAGGGTTGGGCTGGAAGGTACCTTCTTTAGAGCCCATCTAGTCCAACCCCCTGCAGTGAGCAGG
>NW_009719983.1:0-79975 GCF_000703405.1 Apaloderma vittatum | reverse complement strand
GCTTTCCCCTGTCTTCTAAACCAAGACAAGATCAGATAACAGACCTGTGATCTTGTCCTTGAGGAACCATGCTGAAGCCACAGTCAAGAAAGCCGCTGACTTCCCACATCTGTATGCAGATACAGTTTAAGGTACTTTTTTACAGCACCAGACAAAGAATGAAAGTAGCAACAACCTTTGCACCTAGATTTTTCTGTTGTCACAGAAGAAGCATTTAATCTTGACAGATTTTTTTCACTAAGAAATACAACTTGGTGTGGATTATGTCCCTACATCACACAGGTTGTTTAATGGAAAATTTACTCTATAGGTAAATAACATTTCAACCATGGAAAATTACATCTCTACAAACAGCCACTGTTGTTGAGTCAGTTCTTGAAGTGATCAAGGAAGGTGTGACCCAAGTGGGACTAATTTGGCCCTTCACATATGGCATATAAACCTATGCATAGGAGACCACTAATTTGGGGAAGAGGCCAGCCTAGCATTAATTGTGTCTCTAGGCTACACATTCTTCAGCTGAAGCAAGTGAAAAAGTACAGATGTCATTTTGGCCCATGGACAGATCCCATAATTTTTTACTAATGCCACAGAAAAGTTGATCATGAACAAAGTGTCTAATAAAAAAGCATATCATATAAAAGCTCTCAAGTTTAAACAATTCACTGCTTGACACTAAAATATTCATATAAAGAAGAGAAGGAGTAATGGTCAAATTTATCTATGTAGCTCTTGCAACAGAGAAGTTGCCATATTTTAACTATAAATTTCTTCACAAAAATGGCATATATTAATATGAATTTTATATTGTATTAAAGTACAAAAAACTCATAAAGAATTATATCACGCAATACAATTTTTCTTTGTGTTGTGCCTTTCCTGTAAACTACATCTCCAAATCATTTGCAGAATGAAATCATACTCTTTAATTTTATGATTTATATTATTAGTTCATATAACTACCAGGCCACGTACCTGGAGTTCGCCCCAGACCGAGTTGGAATGGGCCATGCAGCCACTTTGCCTAGTCTCTAGAGGCTAAGCAGACGGAGGCTGGGCAGCCATGAGTGCTCCAGAAAACCCCTTTTGCCCTTTACACCTCCCTTCTCTCTTCCCTCTAACTGCAGCCAAGAATTAGTCACAGCTGCCGTTCTTCAGGTTTTATAAGCCTGTCTGAAGCCCTGCTTCCAAAAGGGAGGAGAAGTCAAGCTCGGGCACTGCAATCCATTTAAATTCCACCCGCACTTACTATTAAGTGCAGAGTTTAATCATTTATTAAGGGCAGAGCTATGGAGAGAGGCTGAGCCTGGAAATGCTGCTGCTGCTGCTGTGGCTGCTAGGTAGGGCACTGACAGGGACACATGCTCAGTCTTTAGGACAATTTGCAAAGTGCTCTCTTGCTCTGCGGTGCCTGATTAAAGAAGTCCTGCTGTGACTCCTCTCCTGCGTTGTCAGAGGCTCCTGGCGGCACCTGTTCGTGGAGCTCTGTGACACTCCACACTCTGGAAATATATTCCAGTGCCGTTACCCCTGCAAGCATCACAGGAGACAGGAGAAGACATTTCACTCCAATTTAATTTTCTCTTGTTTGTCTGAAAAAGCCATTGTCTCAGTCACATCATGTAGCAAATATTTCTCTATATAGACAATCCATGACAGTAACACCTGATGCATCCTTCACCATGAGACAGAGTTGAACAAACCTCAAGCTGAGTTACTAACTTGGAGAATCCCATGTCTGTCCTACCGCTCAGCTTCCTGGCACAGAAGACAAAAAACAAAATTCCCATTGCTTTCAGTACCAGAAGGCATTGTGAAAAACCTTGGAGGGTTTCATCTGACTGGCTGATCTGATGCTGTTCGCAAAAGTAGACATTTTATTTCCTACCTTCACGCTGCAGAGACAGATGAATGAATTATTTACTTTCTCTCCCTAAACCATCCCACAGCACTGCCGGCGCTGCCACACAGCTGCTACCTTTGCCCCAAACACTGTAGGCAGCTTTCTGCCCGGCAGCCATGAGACTGCAGAAGATGAGCGTGGGGTCAGGGACGCCTGTGGCAGCACCGCCTCACCATCTGCCGAGGGGCCCGAGGCTGGCTAATGCCACAGAAGATACAGGGCTTTCCAGTGGAAGAATGAGACAGCAAGGCTGGGGAAGATGTTCCACAGCAGGGACTAAAATTTTGGGTTGCCTTAGAAATTGTGGCCAGTCTAAAATCCATTGGGTTGCCTTGATTCCTTTCTTTTTTAAGTGTTTCCAGTGGAGTTGTGTCTGAAATATGTCTCTGCTAAGCAGAGAGTACAGACATGAGATTACGATGCCACTACTGAAAAGTAGCCACCTTACATAAAAGATGCTATGTATGCTATACTTAGAAAAAAAACTTTTCACTGTGAGGGTGACAGAGCCCTGGCACAGGCTGCCCAGGGAGGTTGTGGAGTCTCCTTCTCTGGAGACATTCAAAACCTGCCTGGGCTCGTTCCTGTGTGACTGGTTCTGGTGATCCTGCTCTGGCAGGGAGGTTGGACTAGATGATCTTTCAAGGTCCCTTCCAACCCCAAAAATTCTGTGATTCTGTGAAAATTATTTTTTAAATCCTCTGAAATCCTGAGCTGTTACAATCACGTGTTATATAAATGTATGCTAATATTGTGATTTACTCAACTGCGCCTCTTTTGCTCCTCATTTTCTTGTCACCTGGAGGAGTTCAGTATAAAATTTTGCAGCCGTGTTTCTGATTCACAAGCAATAATTTAACTTTTTTCCTTTTTTTTTAACTCACACTTCTGGCTCACGCAATGATACCGAGTAAGACTTAGCTTCCTCTGGTGATGCGCAGATCTGCCTGAAGGCTTTGGCACCATTAAGAAATATTCCAGTGATGTTACAGAGATCATCTCTCAGAAACTGCAGCTTGATTTAAATTCACTCACTGCAGCTTCTCATCTCAGCTGGTGCCCTGCTGGGTTTAATTGGCCCTCTGAAAGTACATCTTCTTTAGATCTTGATTGTTTTGAATAGGAGGTGAGAAGGGAGGGTAGGGGTGAGGGAGAGATCTGTGAGGAGTGGAAGAGGAGGACAGAGGAGTGGCGTTAGGCAAGTGTTGCAGCAGTGAAGTGAGTTATCACAGCGTGCTCCTCAGAAACGTTTAGGGCCGATCCTTTGACAGGATGAAGAAATGTAGTTAGGAATACAGGTAATCACATTTTCATCTACAAGAAATGGAATAAAACTGTTTGGGAATCATTTATTTAGTAAACTTTATCTGCACCAGTAAATGAAACCGAGACATGGTGTGTCCCAAGGATATGAACATCATTGTCTACGCTGATAAATTTTAAGATCAGCCCTTGGCAAAATTTTGGCCTGAGCCAAACAATTCCCAGTTGGGAACTGCCACTGTTCTGAAGTTAACAAAGGCCAGGGCCCACCCCTGACAGGCAGCTTGTGTGCAGCTTGCATGAAGACACCTGGCTTAGATAGTGAATGAATTCAACAGGATGATCTCAGCTAAATCAAACCAGGACCTCAGGGTGAGAAAAGATGTCCTGGTGTCGTTCTGTTTATAGGTATAAGTGATGTAAATAGTAGATCTCATTTTGAATGAATACTGTGCTATTTAGGACTAAAGATGTCTTTATAGCACATCAAGTTCGGAGAAAATTCTCAAAAAAGATCAAATTTATGGTCATAACCTGTTTAAATCTCCTCCAGATTGGTAAAGAACACAAATCTCACTGCACCATTTCCTGGGTAAGTGCTGCATCTATTTTGAAGATAATGGGCAGAAATTTCTCCCCCAGAGACAGTTGAGGGAAGGTGAGAACGTCTGCAAACCAACGCTAAGGATTCACAGCCCCAGGGGTATAATTTCTGCTGGCTCTCTATACAGGATCAACTCTCTGCTCAGCTTGGACTCTTCATCAAGACTCTTCAGTCTATCATGTCCCTAAAAATCAAGGGCTGGATCCTGTTTGTGCCTGAGGTACAAACAATACATACTCTACCAGCTTCAGTGGAACTACTCACCTGCTTTTGCATAGGTATTTAGGTGATCTGTAGAGGTGTGATGGACTCTTTACCAAAACGTAATCTCAAGCCCAGAAAAAAAAGTAATATCTGTATCTACAAGGCTTTGTACTGGCACTGTATCTTCACGCTACAGGGAAAATCGCTACTGTAATTAATTTCAGAATGTGTCCTTTCTAAACCACACTTCAATCGGGTTGTATTTTTGAATAATTAAGCTTTAAAAAGAAAGTCTAATGAGACTAATGGCTATCAAATTACTAGATTTTGAAAATCATTGATTTTCTCATTTACACTCACACATGGCTGCTAAAATTAATTGATTTCATTTGCATATAGAGATTGCATTTGCTTTGACTTCCAGAATGTTTCTCTCTCAAGTTTCTCATCAACTTTCAATATTCATTTTCATAAAAAGGCAAGTGATCCTTTAACTATACTCATTTGCATAGGAACTGAGACATTATCCCTCATCTAAATAAGTACTATTTTAATTATCCTTTTTGTCTGAATATATTTTATCCCAAAGTGCTTAGACATTTCAGCTGTGCTCATCACCATGGTATCTGAATACCTTACCAAAATTATAGTAGAAAACTCTAACCTCAGATAATTTCAAACCTTTTGCTTTCTTCCCTTTTCTTAGAGATACATTTCTCTTTCTCTTTTCTATCATATCAGCTAAGCTAAGTAATTTTTTCCGCCCCTTACCAACTTTCCACTTTCTGCCTCATAACTTTCCCTTTTTCTGCTCCTTCTCTAACTCTCCGGTTGAAAGGGAAGGCTGAGCTGTTCATGTTTTTGGAAAAGGTTAAGGTGCCAAATGACTAGTCTTTCCCCCACTCTAAAAAGTAGCACAAAGAAAAATAGAAATTCTTTCCAAGAGAACTTATCCCTAACAGCAGAGACAGAAATAGAAAAAGAAATCCAGATAATATGTCAATTTAATACTAGTGAAATATGTTGGTGCTTACCATCTATCCGGAGATACGTCTACTTAGTATCAATAACCAGCTTCTAGCAACAAGAAAGAGCGATTATGATAAGTACATTTTTCTCTGTCATCTCTCCCTCAAACCATACTTCTGAACATCTACTAAATTGCCTACATGGTTTATTCTCAATTTTTGAAGAATGAAAAATGCCTATCATTTCACAAATTGTATTGGAACTTTAGAAAATAATTAAAGAGAGAATCTGTCCTTCATTGCCAGAATATTCTCTTTCCCAGCCCTTCCTCTGCTCATCCTCCATTCTACAAATACCTGTTTTTAGTAGTTGGTTGCTGTTAGAGCCTTGTTCATTAAAAAGATATTTTTGTCAAATTATGGACAGGAGGATATATCAAATATCTAAATTAAAGTTAAAATTGTTCCAAATTTGATGTGTTTGTGTTTGATCCTTGATAAGGGCGCCCCTGCAGAACACTCATTTCTTGATGAGAAGAGCTGTGTGAACTAAACTGACTGAGCCCTGAGACTGCAAGTCTGCCAGCCCCTGGCTGAAAGGGCTCTCCTGGAGAGAACTTTGAAGAGGGCTTCTGCAGCCAGTCATCAAAGAGTTCTTTACAGTGAGGGTGGTGAAACAGTGGAAGAGGCTGCCCAGAGAGGTGGTGGAGGCTCTACCCCTGGAGCATTCAAAGTCAGTCTTGATGCAGCTCTGTGCAACCTGATCTGAAGATGTCCCTGCTCACTGCAGGAGGGTTGGACTAGATGACCTTTAAAGGTCCCTTCCAACCCAATAAATTCTATGATTCTATGTTTATATAATCCTATGGTTCTATGATCCTATGATTCTATTCTGCATGACAGGAACATTTCTCTGATGTTGGTAGAGTGACATCTTGAACTAGTAGCTGTTTTTCTTCACTGTGTAATTTTATTCAAAGATGTAACTTACCAAAGGAAGAAGTAGGGATATCTTGATGATCTTAATCTCTTCTAAATCCTGATACTCCAGTAAAAGAAGGCCTTGTTGCTTGGCTATCCAGCATTAACAAGGACTAATTAAAGCATGTATCCATCTGGTCCTTTGCCTCTCTGTAAGGAAGAATCCCACTTTTACTGGGATAGTATTTGTGATATGAATACATTTTCTCTGAGATCTCAGTGAGCCATGCTATTTTATGAGGCATTGACTGCAGGTAATTTGGACTTAAACCAGGGCATAAACTTGTTTCGGCTTCTGTGGGTAGTGACGATCCATGCACTGGATGGTACTACTGAAGTTGGTGCAAGTCATATGTTAACTTCAAAGGAGCTATGGAACTGCAAAATAGCAGAGGTCCCAGCTTCTGGCATCCTGATACACCTTTGATGCTTTGCTTTTGCATTCCTTTACTACTAGAAGGTACTCTTCACAAGCAACAAGTTAAGAGCTAACTTATGTACTAAGTAATGTACTAACCAGGAATATACCTAAAATGGAAATTAAGAGAATTTTTCAAACTATTAAAAGACTTCTGTTCTTCAAACATCCATCCATCTGGAGAACTGCAGGTGGAAAATGGTGGGAAATTCAAGATGAAGTTGGTGACTTTCTGCAGGTGAGGTTTTCCAGAGATTAAAAAGTTCGAATGGTTGAACCAATAAGACAAACAAGAGTATATTTATCTCAGTAGATGATCTACTGCAGGCTCAGGCCAGAAACATAGACAGGTAAAGTTTCAATGGGAAAAGTGTTCTGCAGTAGCATGAGGGCCTAAATATGTGCTGAATCATGGAACACTGACTATTTTGACTGTCGAAGTGTTTATGTGTTTTTTCAGTTTCCAAATCTTAGTTATTATTCCCTTGCCCTTCATATTAGTTTACCTATGTCTGTGCCAGACTGAAGGAACCCAGTCTGGCTTCATTCAACAACTAAATAATTTTGTTCTTCACTGAGAGACTAGTTGGGAATTCCTTGCTTTAGGAATTAGCCAAGGATTCCACAAATATTTTTCCATCTGAAGTTTTAGATATTCAATTCAGGATAAGTTGGTACAGAAAGCACAGATCATCAGTACTAGCAGCTCTGTGGGAGGGCTGTCCAGGGAAGATATTAGACCACAGAAATCAAATGACCAGGAATATTTGTTTGGCTGCATCATCTCTACTGAAATGATAGATATGAACAGAATAAAAAATAAAACCAAAACTGTATTTGCCTTGCCAAACAAGAACATTTTAAAAATTATTCTCTGTCACTGTCTGTAGTGGGTTTATTATCATCTCTGCTTGCACAGCAATGGAGTTGAAGCATGTAAGATCACCTTACCTAAGCTGAACAATAATTAGTATCAGATGATCACCTCATTTGGGGTACACAGAGATTAGTTCTTAGGAAAGTGCACGTAAGTGATATGCCACAAAGGCAGATTCTGTGGACCATAACAATAAATGCAATTAGGTGCCTGACCGCTAGCAGTTTTGCTGGCATTTGGTTTGTGTATCATTTAGGAGTTGGGTAACTTCTTAATATTCATGAGTTGTCCGTAGTTTGCAAGAAACATATTTTGGCACTTGTAGGGAGATTGCAGAGAATATCAATTATAGTGGCTATTTATTTCTGTATAGAAAAAACAGGGGGAAAAATGTTCAGTCCTATAAATATAAACCCAAAATCTTGATTCAACCAGACGCATGAACATATGTGTAACCTTAGGCTCAGAAATCTTACTATTGACATTTAGCTTAAGAATACTGCTTAAATCAGGCTTTTAATTACTGATTTTTCTCCACAATTCTCATGTATCCTTAAAGTGGTGTGTTATGCCCTAAACCAGATTTTCATTAAATCAGTTAATCAGAATAAAGACGCTGTGGTATTTATTTTCTTCAGAGGTTTTGGCTATATTCTTATTCAAATTCATTTGAAGATCTATCCACAGAAATTTCTAGACGTACATTTGAAGAAGAAAATGGGGGAAGTAGATCATTGAGCAGACACACTTTCCTGAAAGTACTGAATTAGTCTTCTCCATAAAAAGCTCAGGATGATAACTAAGGGAGCAGAAATATTTTTTATTGGTGATAATGATTTTAATCACTTTCTTTACACAGCCAATATTAGGAGGAGAGTATTACTTTTTTATACACATGTGTGCATGTTTATCTGAACAAGACAATTCACCCTCCAAATGGGTGATTTTCTATCTGGTTTGTGAGAACATCCAAAAAGAATGAGAGCTGACAACATTCACTGCTCATTTGATGAGTGATGCTGATTTTTACAGGTAGTGCAAAATATTTTAAATTTTGTATGTGCACAGAGTGCTAGGCTAAAATGTATGTGACTTTGCCAGTTCTGAACAACAATGCCTCAGATAGGCTTAATGAAGTAAATCACTGATCAGCATAATCTCTACATGCAAAGGCATGTAGAACAATAGAAGAGTCCTGCATTTTCAGACCAGAATCCTAATCAGAATTTCATAACTGCAACTTACAGTTGTGATAACATGTGCTGATATCCTAAAACCAAACAAATTTAGGAAAGAAAGAGAGTTTTATGCAACTTGCAGATGAAACATAAATACTGCAGACAGACCTCTTTACATCAAGAACAGCAATACTGAAATCCCATCAAGAAAGCAACCTACCACTTCCTGCTTAAAAAAGAAAAGGTCAGCCTGGGGGTTGTTTGGTAGAGTTTGGTTTTTTCTTATCTTGAAATTGCTCCTTTTCAGAAAGGAAACTGTTAAATCCTGAGCATGTTCATTAAAAGCTCTTGGAGAACAAAATGCAGAGCTAAACGAAGCATGAATACCATCCAGAAATTGCTCTAAGGATGTACTGTGAGCCACAGATTTTAAAGAGGCTTTGCTGCTTTGGGTGCAATCCTTGTTTAGGGGGTTGTTTGTGTTTTTTCCAAGGTATGTAGTGAAGTATGAAGGTATGTAGCAGAGTAATGAAGGAAGGCATTTTAATGAATAGTTCACTGTATAGCTATTGATCATCATGGCCATCAATGGTTTTATACAGACAATAATTTTGGGATGTAGAAAATGCATGATCTGTCACTGTAAAATGAAGAGGATATTTTCTGAGTTCATTCATGGTTATGTACTCTGCAGTAATAATAATAATAATTTTTAACATGTCTGGGTCATTCCATTACCAAAGGGCAGGCATTATGGAGTGTAAATTGTGGTTCTAAGGCACCAGTTCAGCTAAGAGAAAAAGTAATGGTCCAGTGTTCCTGCAGGAGCACATGCGGGCGATGTGCCTAAAGGCATCGCTGAGGACAGAAGCACAAACCCATAACTGAAGGTGTTTGCAGACTGCAGTGTGTGCTCTCCCCTGGCTATGCTGTGCTCTGTCATTATTGTATCCAGGGCACAGAGGAAGAAGATTTCTAGCGAGGGCAATGCTATTAATGGTCCCGGTCCTGGTTCAGTGCTGCTCAGAGTCTCAAGTAGTCTTTTATCGCAGAGGAAGGGAAGAGGAAGCGCTGACATCTTGAAAAGATGCAGGGACAGCTGGGACAAAGACTGATTTTTCCTTTGCCTTAGGACCTGGAGGAAGAGGTAAATTTCAAGATTTTAAAATATATAGCAGTTGTTTTTTGTTAATTTGAAGGGAAGATAAAATGTAGGATAAATCTGTTTTGGATCATTTATAATGTTTAATTTTTTTTTTCTAAATAAAAATGTTTTGTTGCAATTACAATAAAAACCAGAAGATCATCCTGACTCTTTCAAATATTTTTAGATGAGGAAAGGATTGATTTTAAGTGCAAGAGAAAACCCGTATCCCAAAAGTGTTGGACCAGGCCTAAGAATGAAGGAACATTGTCATAGGTACAGAGGTGAAGACTCTGCCTGTCCTCTCACAATTGAGAAAAACATAAAAAAAACCCCTCCTGTAGCCTGTAGTTATTGTTACTTACTGCAGTCTTGATTAGTGGACTAACTGGTAATTAACACTCTGCAGCTATCAAAAGATAACCAGGGTCCCACGAACAGGTTTCTCTTATAATGAAACATTAACCGAAGCGAGATGTTTAATCCACTGTAAATGAAATCAGCGTCATCGCTGGTATGGACTCATAAAATTATTTTGATCTCTCTTCTATTCCTAGAAGCATATGTTGTTTCATACAGGAGCTCAGCATGGCTTATCTACTACGTTTGCTCTAATTCGTAATAATTAACAGCAGGGTTCTCTGCGCATGGGCCTGAAAGTAATTACTTATGCAGGATCTTCCATGTTAGAGCAGTGTCTGTGCCTGTGTGTCTGGGCTACATCCTAAGAAATAAATACATGAATAAATCCCTCACTTTTCTTGACTCTCAGCTTAAAAATGCCCAGTGTTCAGATGCCTCTGCCCTCTTCATAGCAGATGAAAGGAGATCATGTTTAAGAAAATGCTCTACAAAAACCTATCTCTTCAGGGGAGCCTTTGAAAATATTCCTGTAGGACATGCTGAGAAGGATGCTTACTAAAGCCTCCTTCCTAAGAGTTTCAGTGTTCTGGGCTGTGACCTGGGAAACCCGACTGCAGTTCTATCTTTTCCATGTGGGAATTAGATTAAGCCTCAGATGCCTAATTCAGCTCTCAAACTAGGACTTGATTGCCTGAACACTGGCATCTAGTGACACTTCATGAGTTTGAGAGTATCTGAAGGCCATAGTTTTTGCCATAGCCATAGTTCCAGAAGAATGTAGGTCTCCCACAGAAGTCCTTTATCTCATCAGTGATTCCTGAAGATTCCTGGAATGGAAAAGGGTGTAACAAAGAGCAGTGAGCACCTACACCCTGGCAAGTAAATCACATCTTCCATGTTCAGTTCATTTGCCCAAACATAGTCATATAGTGTTATCTACCTGGCCTCCTGTCACTGCTGCTGCTACTCAGAAAAAGATGGAATTCTTTCCTAGGTCCTACAGCATATCTGCTAAGCCCATAGGGATGCTGTGCATATCCTAGAATATGTCCAGTGGCAGTGAGCATCTTTTTTATTGAAAGACAGACTGGAATCTTCCAGGTGGGATTGTACTCAAGTGTAAGACACCTAAACAAAGGTAAATGTTTTCTGGAGACGTCTAAGCTTCCTTTGTACTCACTGGAGAGCTACTTAATACAGCCACCAGAGTGATCCAATGCACCCTATAGGAGGTAGGTAGTGGTGGGTCATCTAAATTGCTCTTTAGGCTTCTCTGGCTGCACTGTCTTTTCATTGACTGTCATTGGAGTTTATACTGGCGCTAACAACGCCAAGGCCATGGGTTCGATTCCCATGAGGTCCCCATGTGTTGCCTGATCTAGTCGAGAGGTGGCGTCCCTGGACATGACAGGGAGGCTGGATTACAATGATCTCTGTTGTCCCTTCCAGCCTAGGCCATTCTGTGACGATACTCTTCCACCACAAGCAGAAATCTAGATGTAGACATTTAGATATCTTAAGATGACAGCAAAATCCTCTACTGACAGCTCTAACCGTTAGACCATAGGCTGCTCTGATTATTGGGGTAAACCGATATTGGGGTAAACGTTTTCAATCCCCTCTTTAGACATTGGCACCTTTTACAGAGGATAAATAAGGGTCTAAAATTAAAAAAAAATCTAAATCTAAATCTAAAAGAAAAAAAATATTGTCAGGGTTCCTGACTTTCAGGAAATGAAACTTCTACAAAGAGTCAGGACTTGTCAATTGTCCCTGCAATGTTTTAAATAGCATTTCTGTCAGAAGAAGTAATGGTATTATAATTGGACAGTTTTGGTGGTGATGGTTTTGTTTGTTTATTTATTTTAAGTTAGGATACAGATCCTTGTCAGCTGCTCTTAGGAGCAAAAGAGAAATGTTGCCTGCTTAACATCTGCTGTCAGATTATGTTGCCTCTGCTATCAGAAATGAATGCAGAAGACCAATTCAAGTTCCTGTCAGCTGTGATGCCTTTTGGACATGTTTCAATCAAGCAGCAGGCTTTTCTTTACACTTAAAGAATCATTAGAACAGCTAAAGTCTTAGGCAAAACACATTTTGATTGCAATTGTAAACTAATGTCTAATTCATTCAAATTATCATGTATTAAGTAAATATTTGAACTACTTTGAGATCCATCACACATAATTGTAGCTCCATCTTGAGTTTAAATATTTCTCCCTCCTCCAAATTGTGATCAATAGAAAGCAAAACATCTTTCAGAGCTAGTGCTGCAGCAATCCCGTAAGTCAGTGTCTACACCCACAAATTCTCACTAATGGTTATCTGATATTTTGCATATCAACTATTGATGGTTCCCACATCTCACAGTGGACTTGGCAGAAGTTAATGATAGGCCTGAACATACCTCAAACGATTGATTTCTATCTGATGTGTCAGCTAAGCTCAAATTCTGCTGACCCTAAGTCCAGGCAGATCTTTAAGGTGCCCCTGGCCCCCCTATGTATGGCACAGGGAGTTGCAGTGTGATTTTATCTGACTTCTCTTCATGTTAAACAATTGCCACAACAATCTGAAATCCCTCACAGTGATGAGTAGGGATGAGTCAAGCTTGATGTTTGAGAAAGGGCTGTATGGGCTTCTTGTGTGAATCACCTCTCTCCTATCCAAGAACTCGTCAACAACTGCAGTTCTCTCATTCTCCACACAGAAAGAAACAAAATGTTATGACACCTGTTCTAGTAATGTAATTACAACATTTGGTGTTCTCCCAAAGCCTGTGTTTTTAGAGCCAAGTGATTAGCCAAGAATCTCAGTTTTGAGTCTCTTTCATGGAGGCTTCCAGGACAAAACTTGGAAAAGAGGGCTCATAAAGCAAAGGCAAGTAGAAGTAGCTAATAATGTTTCCTCATTTCTAAAGCTCACTATTTTAAGCCAGCCACATATCTTCAGATGGCTTGTCTTGTGATATGATTTCAGCTATACCGGTTTCTAATGTTGATGTTTGTATTCACTTCCCACATCTGCAAAGGAACCCTCCTACTATGGGATTTTCTGGGCTGAAAAAAATCTGTAGGATTGCCTCATTTGAAATCAATTAATCTGTTTAATCTGAAGTAGTGACCCGACGCTGGTCTCTGGTTGAGTAGTGTCCATCTGATCCCATCACAACGATGTTTCCATATTATTTGCTTTTTAACTAATGTCAAAAATTTTTCATCAGACCTACTTTATATCTCCTACCTTCAGCAGACTGGATGCATCAGACCTGGGCTTTGTTGGCTTACCAGGAAAGAATGAAATAAAAGGAGTCGTATATACACTGGAAAGGAGAGTGAGTAGCCTCAGAATATCTGTGTTCAGATACAGAAAATCAGTTGCAAAGAGGGTAAGAGTTTGTTTTCCTCTGTGTCTTAGGGGCAGAAAATTAAAAAAAAAACCAAAAAACAACACATAATGAGCAAGACAGAAATGGTGAGCCTGGTGTAATAGATTACCTGGGAACGCCGCAAAGCTTCTTTAGGAACAGGCTACCCTAATAACTCATAACAATCAAAGAGATGTTGGTGATCTAGAGCTGGGATCTGGAATATATGATTTCCTGAGATCCTTTTGGCCCTACTTCTCTATGAACAGCACAGGCTGTCTGTGAACTGCATGTTTGGTAAGTGGGACGTGTCCCTGGTATGAGCACCTGCTGAGGGTGCATGAGAGGGCTGTGCTGATTGAGCAACCCTCAGATATGAGAACTTGCTCTTTGCAAGCATAGGCTGAGCTAGTAACAATAATATACTAAACTAAACCAAAGTATTTAAACATCAAACTGAATTTTGATGCTGTGCATTGTTGTTTGGAAAGAGAAATCCGGTGAAAAGCTACCCATGTACCATGTACCACAACACTCAATTTTTACATATATGATACACAGAATGGAATTTATGTCCTTGCACTAGGCTCCCAGAATTCCTACTGAGTTTCCATACAAAAACTGGTACCTCACAAAAGAATTGCCCTCCCAAATTGCCTTTTAGAGGCAGTGTTAAGTGAAAGCATATACTAAAAAAAAGAAAAAAAAAAGAGAGAGATATTTAAAGTTTTTTAAATTTCAGACTTTCTTCAGCACTGAGACACCTCCAGGTCCCAGACAGAAGTGGTTTTTCCACTCCATTTGCGAAAATGTATGTGCTGGAGGAGGGCAGTGTGCCATCCTCACACTTGACAGTGTAGTTCAGTGGAGAAAGCATGAGGAAGCTGTTGTGAGCACGTTTCAGGAGTAAGTGGATGCTGACAGGGCATTAGAGGTCCCCAGCCAGCCCTGCGGGGTCTGGGTGCTGTCCTGTCATCCCCCCAACTCCTGGCTGCTCCTGACAGGGACCATGCTGCGCATAGAGCTGCAGAACACACACAGGGCCACACCAGCCACATTGAGAAGGGTCTGCAACTTTGGTGGCCTCAAGTTGAGAGTTTTTGTTTAGATGGGTCACATTTTCCCATTTAGGCTCATCATCTTCATTCAGATCTTAAAAATCATGAATCTAAATCTCTATCACTGCCCACAGACTCTGAGTGTTCAAATCCAGTCTGTTCAGTCTATTACAAAGAGCTAACGCTGACATACGTATCCTTTATAGCTCTTTTTTTCTAACCACTGCCTGTCCTAAATTGTGATGGATAAAACAGGATCTCTTTTTCTGGGATAATGAGTAAACATCTAGAATATCCCACAGAGGAATAAAGCATTTCTCCATTAATTTATTGAAGACTGAAAGAGCAGCAAAATGAAGAAGACTTCTTTTTCTGTTGTGGGAACAATTTTATTTTCTGAGAGCCATAATCCAGCAAACCTTCCACTCACTTCACATTTTGAAAAGCATTATCTTGTTCTCAGCTCAAATTACCGGCTCTAAGATCCTGCTGCAGCAGAGTGCCGCAGTACATCATAGGGAGAAGCCAAAACAAACTTCTAAGACAAACTCATTTGTAACCTTAACTATGAAGAATCGTTCCTCAATAATGCTAAAAACAAAATCAGCACCAATGAGTGGAAAAGGACAGGATAAATACTGTACATGCTGGAGAACTAAGTCTCTCTGCTCTACTGACTCACAGCTTAAACATTGTACAAGTCAGGTGACATTACCGCAGTGATAAATCTGATCTGTATCTACAGGAGAAGACTCCTGAGCCAACCCTTTGTTGAATACTCAGGAAATTATTTCCATATGTGAGCATTTTTTAGTGGTGCCTTCTGACAAAATACATATTTTCCATTCTTTATTGAGTTGTTTACCTAGACTAGAATTATGATAAACTTCTCATATGGTTCATTTTCCCAAGACTCATATGGAAGAAATTAAAAATAAGTTTCCATAACAAAAATTACTTACTGGTAGAGCTATGAGGTCTCACTCTTCTCCTTCTCTCAGACGAACTTCACAGCCAGACAGATGAGAAGGGCCCCATTTGTGGCTTCCCAGCACTGGGCTGCACGTGCCGGAGAGTCAGCCCCACTCCTTCACAAGGATGCACAAGGTCAGGGGCTGCCATTGAGAGGCTCCAAACCACCAATGCAGTGTGGCGAATCCAGCAGGATCCCATTTATTCACTTTTTCCATTCCTTTTAAGGTGGTTTACTCCGCATGAACAAAGGGATCTGGATCTGACTCCTAAAAAAAGACACTGAAGAATGAGGAAAGACATTTGCTTTGTATCTACATGTCTGTATCATCTTGAAGTGCCAGAGTACAAGGACTAGAGATAGTCTAATTGACTTCTAAGAAATTTTTTGGCTAAATAACATGTGAATATTAACATATATGGCAGGTCCATTTGTGCTTCAGCTTGGTGCCTTATCTTTAATCCCAGCTAAGGCTGCCTGACATTTCCTTTTTTATAACCATGTTTTCATTTGAAGCTTGGAGAAACCTTCTGAGATTTCACACTTGTCATCTCTCATGACACTTTATTTTTTAAAAAATTGCTAAGACCTTTTCAAAAACAAAAGAAAAGAAGAAAAAAAAGAAAAACAACTGCTAAACAATTTTTTTAAAAAGTTTTTTGCAAAACTTTGGAACTCTGTGTTTTGCGGGAACCCTGGGTGGAAGAAGAGCATGGCTGTTGTTAAGGATAAATCATATTTATTCATTTTTATTCCCTGTGAAATATATTCACATCCTAAAAATGTACAAATCTTTGACAAGTAGTAGTTTACATGTACTTCTTAAAAACTTGCCAGAGTTTAATAGCTGAAGTCCCCAGGCAGCCTGTCTTCACGAGCATGTCCCAGCTCCTTACAAGCCCTATATGTGGCTGAACCGTATGTACTTCACAGCCACTGGAAAAAGAAAGTTAAAAAAAAGTATTTTGCAGCATAGGGCTATAGGAATGGAATCAGTTTTTGTCTGTAATGGCTGTCTCTACATGTCCCTAGCTGGAGCAGTCCTGGGCACTGGATGTGACACCAGAGAGCCGGTCTCTCTTGCACTCTCAGTCCCCCTGTTGCTGAAAGAGCATTGAAGGGAGGAGAGCTACTTACCCATGTTGGACAAAGATGAGAGGTAGATCAAAGGCTGTCAGGAAAAGGAAGTATGTAGACAAAGGTGGATTTTTCTGAAGCAGAACAGCAGGTACACATGTTGTCAAGAAATAGAGACTGGGACTAAACCAGGGAAATCATAGTCACAGAGTCAGAGAATCATAGAATGGTTTTGGAGCAGACCTTTAAAGGTCATCTAGTTCAGCCTCCTACCTGCAATGACCAGAGACATCTTCAGATAGATCAGGTTGGTCAAATACCTGTCCAACTTGACCTTGAATGTTTTCCGGCATGGGGCTTCCACCACCTCTGTGGTCTATATGTTCCAGTGTTTCCCCACCCTCATTGCAAAAAAAATTTCTTCCTTATACTCAGTCTGAATCTACCAGCTTTTAGTTTAAAACCATTACTCCTTGACCTATTGCCAATGGTCGTACTAAAAAGTCTGTCCCCAAGTCTCGCTAGGACCCAGCAAACTGGGAAACTTGGAAGAGGAATAAAGGGCAGAGCCTGGTGTGGCAGGTATTTCCCCTCCCCCAGTTGAGCTGTTGCCATGCAGATTTCAGGGAATCTGTGACCTGGGCTAGTCCAGACTTGTCTACCAGCCTGGGAATAGGATCTGGGCTGGTTCGGACTTGTTTACACCCAGGAAGTTGGCCAGCAGCCAACGAGAAGCCGAGATGGCTATGATTGACCACAGTCATCATTGACTAGTCTTTAAAATGGGCTGTGCTAGAGGCCATAGTTGGAGATGCCACGAAGCGGTTGGCCAGCAGGTTGGAGTCCAACATCCTCCTTAGAAAACACGTTTTCTAAGGACCAATCATAAGACCATGAAGCTGAGACCCTCTTCATCCTTTCTAAGGTGAGCGTATTTAATCCGGATTATCATTCTTTTGTTAAGGGCTAGTGTAGTGAGTTTGATTCTTTCTCAATCAATACTGAACCTTTAAATTTGGAGGAACTTGCATTCCTTAAATAAATTTAATTTGATTACAGGCATGGATTTATTTTCGGATATGGGCGCGCTCCTCACCTCCTTCTTTAGACCTGGGAAGAGCAAGGTGTGCCATGGTTCCAAGCAGTGGGCATGGCCACACTGAGGGAAGTGATGAAACTGTGCATGAGCAAAGAAACTGTACTCAGGAGTGCACAAGGAGTGGGATGTGTAATCCATGGGCAGCGAGTGAGTGCTAGTGCAGAGCAATAACACTGACAGAAAGAGGTTTGAAGGCTGACCAGGACTGACTAAAGATTTGGTGAAGGAAAAGAAATTTGGGGAAAGGAAAAGAGTGAGAATGGGATGGGAATCCCTAAATGGGGCATACCTGGACTTTCTGAAATTTCTGTGGTGGATAGTGAAGAGCTAACCATGGGAATAGGATAGGGCTTGAACAAGAATAGGTAGTGTAAAAATTCTACTTAAAGGGTAGCAAAGCTAAACACAACTCCTCACAGAGCTGTAAAATAGCTCAAAATCTTTCAGCTCAGCCCTTTCCCTGATTATATTTTCCATGTTCTGCTAGTGTACTTGTGCAAAATCTGCAACATCCTTGTTACATGAAGCAGCCAAACTTTGCCAGATGCAGCACTGCTGATGAGCATTGAGCTATCTGTGTGGTATAGCACAAGTGTATTGCTGGGAAGAGAGAAGCTCCAACCTGTTTAATGTGAACAAAATCACATATCATTTAGTTCTCATAGCTCAGGAAAATATCACAAGATTGGTGAGCTAGATAGTCCTCCACTGGCTGTAATGCAGGGTCTGTACTCCCACCTCTTGTGTTCCCCACAGAACACCTGTGCCCTGTTCTGAGGTATTTTTGGGACCCAAGAGGTTTGGAGGTGTCACAGACACTGTTAAGTAATTGCCGAGGTGGCAATTGAATGAGGGGACTCAGTTCCCCAGGCCCTCACCAGAACAAGAGTTTTGCACCTGGGAAAGAATAACCCCATGTGGCAGTATAGGCTGGGGACTGAACTTCTGGAGAGCAGCGTAGGAGAAAAGGACCTGGGGGTTCTGGTGGACAGCAGGATGACCATGAGCCAGCAATGTGCCCTCGTGGCCAAGAAGGCCAATGGCATCCTGGGGTGTATTAGAAGGGGAGTAGCTAGTAGGTCAAGAGAGGTCCTCCTGCCCCTCTACTCTGCCCTGGTGAGGCCACATCTGGAATCTTGTGTCCAGTTCTGGGCCCCTCAGCTCAAGAGAGACAGGGAACTGCTGGAGAGAGTCCAGCCCAGAGCCACAAAGATGATGAAGGGAGTGGAACATCTCCCTGATGAGGAAAGGCTGAAGGAGCTGGGTCTCTTTAGCTTGGAGAAGAGGAGGCTGAAAGGTGACCTCATGAATGTTTATATGTCCAGGGGGAGTGTCAGGAGGACAGAGCCAGGCTCTTCTCAGTGATGTCCAGTGACAGGACAAGGGGCAACGGGTACAAGCTGGAGCATAGGAGATTCCACAAAAACATTAGAGAAAACTTTTTCATTGTGAGGGTGACAGAGCCCTGGCACAGGCTGCCCAGGGAGGTTGTGGAGTCTCTGTCTCTGGAGACATTCAAAACCTGCCTGGACACATTCCTGTGTGACCTACTGTAGGTGATCCTGCTCTGGCAGGGGGGCTGGACTAGATGATCTTTTCAGGTCCCCTCCAACCCCGAACATTCTGTGATTCTATAACAAGGACAAAGCATGAGAGACAGAAAGTATTTAGTTGTAACAGGGAAATCCATGAAGGAACTGAAATTCATTTCTGGGCATTAGGAAGATCAGAGTGTAATTTCCACTTGTTCATGACTGAAAATAATAACTCTAGTTTAAATGTTTTGCACAGTTCCTCATATGATCATTATGTCAGAGATAGGGAGGAAATTCAGTTCTCCTGAGTGACATTCATCTACCTCAGTCACCAGACAACTGACTTTCTCCCTGCTGTCCCCCGCAGCATTCATTTCACATCTTCCAAGTTGTGCAGCCGATGAGTCAGGGGACTTAACAGACAACAGATGCCTTCACAGCACAATTCTGATTCATCCCTTTGGCAGAGTGGGAAAAATCATATGTGATTATTTAATTCAAGAATGTAACCTAAGAAAGTGAATGAATAAACAAAGACAACATTAATTCTTGTACTTCGCTAATTTTAAAATTCTTGGATCTGCAATGCTAGAATGCTAGACTTGCTAAATATTGGGTGGGGTTTTCTTTTGTCTTCTGATACAGTCTACTTTAGACTGCATCACATAGAATCACCTATGTAATCCCAGATCAAGAAGAGCACAAAGAATCACTTGGATTTACCTTTTCTGATTCACTACAAAAAAATCTGAAACTGTTAATTTACTGTAGTCCTATCCAAAAAGATAGTCATATCCAAACCAAAAGATACCCAAAAGATCTAGATTAATTTGTGCTTCTATATATATTTGATTTGTTTGTACTAGTTCTGTATATACAGTTGCACTCTTTTCTTGTGTGTGCTTTTACAGGAGTCCTAATCCTTGGGGACTTTGGGGATCTGCGTTCTGGCTGGATGGCAAATGTGATGCACAACCATGGAACAGTTCTGATAATATAAATGTTCAAAATAGGGTAAGTTTGTTATGCAAAGCATACACACACACACACTGGTTAAAATGCCCCAAATGAGTCACGTATTTTCATTATCCATTCCACTAGGCTGCAAACATTGGCCATAGAAGATAATAACACAATAGATTCCCAGCAGAAGAGTGTTCTGCAAAGGGAAAAAAAATAAAATCCAAATTTCTCTGCAGAGGATATCACACCAGAGCCGTTAGCTGTGCAAGGGTTCATAGAACTGGCACATTCAGATCAGATGAGTTTTCATTTTCATACACCTCTAATCCTCTTTTGTTCTTGTGGCTTATTATTTGTCAGGGATTCTGTATTCTCATTATCTTCTCTTCTACACTCATGATACACTCCAGAGAGATACAGAGGGTCTGGATAGGAATAGAAAGTAACCTCAGCAGACATTTCCTTCCTGACTACAGATATACTCACTGGATTTGATGAGCTACAAAGATTTTTTAAATATCAGTGACAAAGTTACGATTTCTAAGCAAATATTCTACGCTTAAAATATCTCTAATTTAGAGACTCTCTCCCCATACTACCATTGATTCTTCAGGTACTTGCCTGTAGAAAATTCTCTCTAAGATAAATATGATGGACATTGAAATATTATGCCCTACAAGACGTGACTAGTCTTCTGGAAGCTTCTTGAACCACCAGTTGCTGAAGAGTTGGAGACAGGGAAAAGACTATATAAACAAGATCAGCCTCGACTTTAACTAGAAGCTCCCATCCCACACCTCACCTCCTGAGGCTGATTTGATCCAATCCCATCATCCAGTTCATAAAGAGAGGCAAGATCATGGCACAATAAGCAAGTGACTCTTCTCAGACTTTATGATTTTGTCCATTCTTTGATTATGAAGAGGACAGATGAGTTACTCCTACTATTATTCATTGTCATTTAACTTACCAGTTTTATATGTTCCTAGTAGTAAACAGAGAGCGAAAGGCATTCAATCAGAAGACCATTCAAAGCAGAACACATTCTTGCATACTCTGAGATGAGACCCAAGTGCCTGATGCAGTGACAAAGTCAGTAGGCCTCGAGCTTGAGGAAAGCTCCTGAATGCTTCTGCCTGAGCTTCCCTGCATGGAAAACCTGCCATCGCCTCCCAGACAAGTTAACACGGAAGTGTGTGCAGAATGGGCTCAGATCTCCGCTCCCACCCTGAGCTCATCTGAAAATACTAACAGTTGCTTATGAGCATGAGTCAGGCTTCACCTCTGAATCACTTTCTGGAAAGCTTTCCTTGCCACTGAGAAGAAAGAGAGGTTGAGAGATTTCCCAAGTAAATCACACTCGACTTTGTGACTACCCTCTCCCTTCCACTCACTCTTATTTAAAGTCAGACATGCTTTTAACAGAGAAACCAAGCCAAAGGAGTTCAGAACCAGATATCCTCAAGGCTGTTAAACAAAGATTCACCTAAAGTCTATCATGCGGTGTTTTATTAACTCCAGTAAACAGCTATATTTGCTATTAGTTGTTTAGTTCTTCTGGCAATATGCATAGATTGCCATAAATATGGTGCAGTTTAAAAAGGGCCATCTTCTCATACATATTCTCTTTGTTATAGAAAAATGAAATAACAAGGAAACATCAATTCAAGAGCAGAAAGGGATTAGGATACAACTTCTGTCAAATCTTCAGCATGCTTTTCACCAACTCTTTTTATTTTCACTTTGTACTACACAGGGTGTAGTACACAAAGTGCAAATGTCGTCAATCTACTGTTTACAGTCTTTCTAACCTGAATGGCTAATAAGTTTAACACATTCATTTTTCAGTGCAAATTAAGCCTGTCAGAATGAGTCACACTTCTCTATAAAGGAAGTTCTAAACATATTTAAGGGGAAATTTAGTTGCCAAAGTCAGTTAGTTTGTTGAAGTAAGAGAAATCCCATGTTACTTATGAAAACTTTCAGAGAGCAAAGTATTTGGCAGATGCAGATGTGTGCAAGATAAGCGAGTTTTAAGCTCATTTGTGTATATACATGTGTATGAAAGAGAGCAATTACAGACTCTGGAGGGCGATTCTGGAGAAGCTGAAGACATACTTCTTTGTCCTTTATTACTAGTTAAGGCTTTTCTATAAGTTCGGCTAGTGAGATCTGAGGATGGACTTGCATGCCTATTGTTTTCTCCCAATTATATAAGCTGATATACTGAAAGACATTACTCTTCTTACAAATCTTACCTTGCTAGTACCCCCAGTTATAACACTGTCGCTAGTGGCACTTCAAGATCATCTTTCATTGCTAGTTTCCGAAATGTCTTATATTGGTGCTCAGAATGATCTGTTCCTGAAAAAAAGACCTAGCAAAGAAAAGTTCTTGAAAGCTAAACATGGTTGTAAGCCGAACAATTCTACTTTATAATTCTTCCAACCAAAAGGGGGAAAATCTAGAGCAACACAGTTCCTCAAGTTCATTGGTCAGTCAGCTAAGAACCTGGTTCTCTGTTCAGGCATTGTTTCAGCAGAAGTATTCTGAGCAGCTCTTAATGAGTCCCCTCCTCTCATTGTTGATGAAAGTAGACCTTAGAAAGGTGAGTTGACATGCCAAGAATGCAGAGCAAGTTAGTTGCTTCTCCCGCCATTATTATACCCCATATCCCACAGAGCCATGGAGACACTTCCCATGTTCCTTTGGGCACGGACACCTGTCTCCCACTAGACAAAGTTGCTCAAAGTGTCATTCAGTCTGGCCTTGAACACTTCCAGGGATGAGGCATCCACAACTGCTCTGGGCAGCCCATGCCAGTGTCTCACCACTCTCATAGTAAAGACCTTCTTCCTAAGTCTGATCTAAATCTACCCCACTCTAGTTTAAAATCATTTCCCCTTGCCCTTTCACCACATGTCCTTGTAAAAACTCCATCCTCACCTTTCCTGTAGGCCTACTTCAGGTACTGGAAGGCCGTTATAAGGTCTCTCCAGAGCCTTCTCTCCTCCTGGCTGAACAGATCCAACTCTCTCAGCCTGTCCTCATAGGAGAGGTGCTCCAGCACCCTAATCATTTTTGTGGCCCTCCTCTGGACCTGCTTCAACAGATTTGTGTTGGGGGCTCCAGAGCTGGACCCTGTACTGCAGGTAGGGTCTCTCAAGAGCAGAGTAGAGGGGCAGAATCACCTCCCTTGACTTTCTGGCCACCATTCTTGCAGCCCAGAATGCAGCCCAGGACGCAGCCCAGGACATGGTTGGCTTTCTGTGCTGCCAGCTCACATTGCCATGTTAAGCACTTCCTCAACCAACACTCTCAAGTCTTTCTCTGCAGGGCTGCTTTCCTAGCCTGTATTTATGCTTGAGCTTGCCCCGACCCAGGTGCAGGACCTTGCACTTAGCCTTGTTGAACTTCATGAGGTTGGCGTAGGCCCACCTCTTCACCTCCTTAACCTAGCAATGCCAAGTTCACCACTAAACCATGTGTCTGCATATCTTTTAAATACTTTCAGGGATGATGACTCCATCACTTCCCTGGGCAGCCTGCTCCATCACATGACAACCTTTTTGGTGAAGAAATTTTTCCTAATATCCAATAATGTCTAATATCTACTAATATCTAACCCTCTCCTGTGCAACTTGAGGCCCTGTCCTTATCGCTTGTTACGTGGGAGAAGAGATATCTGTACAGCCTTTCTACAGCCTCCTTTCAAGTCATTGTAAAAAGTGAGAAGGCCTCCCCTCACCTCCCCTCAGCCTCCTTTTCTCCAGGCTAAACAATCCCAGTTCCCTCAGCCTCCCCTCATATGATGTGTCCTCCGTATCCCTCACCAGCTTCACTGACCTTCTCTGGACATTCTTCAGCACCTTCATGTCTTTCTTATACTGCAGTGCCCAAGACTGAACACAGGATTTGAGGTGTGGTCTCACCAGCGCTGAGAATAGAGCAACAATCTCTACCTTAGTCCTGCTGACCACTCTATTCCTGATACAGGCCAAGATGCCACTGGCCTTCTTGGCCACCTGGCACACTGTTGTCTCATCCTCAGGCAGCTGTCAGCAAACACCCTCAGATCCTTTTCCACCAGGCAGAAAAGAATTTTTCTCTTTTAATCCAATAGAGGATTAAAATAAGATGCATGTTAATGGTGAGGTCAATTAACTAAGTTACTAAGGATCAAAGGAAGTTTTAAGATGCCACTGTGCACTTTATTTTTGAGCAAGTAGTGGTGGATTCACCCACTGCTGCAATTCTTGCATTTTTAATGGCACATTTGAGCTCTCCACATCCATTCAGAAGATGCTAAATTAGATAGTGTCTTGGGATGGGTGGGCACAACATCCTTTTATGAGGATAATTTTCAGTTAAATTTACAGCCTACTTTCAAGCCCAATTTTCTTTAAGCTCTCTATTTCTTCTAACTGAAAGTGTTAATAAACAAATAGATCATCAACCACAGATCATGAGAAATTGCTGTTACCAAATCAAAAGAAGAATTGACTTTCCAAAAGATTATATTTTGTTTCCTTTTTTGCAGAAAGGAAGCTCAGCATCAACTGAACTGTTTCAGGTCAGGCAAGTCACCATGGCAACAAATTTTTCTGATATTAGAAAATATCACTAGGGAAGCGTGGTTAGTATAATAGCATCATGGATCACTTTCATATATTCACTTTACACGGGGCTTAAAGGGACTATGTTCTTCGCAAAAAGACTGTGACATAATGCACAACATACAGATCATAGGTGCAAAAAATTGTGCAGCTCAGAGAAACCAGGTGATCTCAGCCAAATATAAGCCTTGAAACTTTTGACTGGTAGAAAATCAGACTTAGCCACCTAGTAACCTGAGTGACACATGTAGCTGTCCTAGCCCTTTTTTCCCCCATTGACTACAGTATAACAAAATTTTTCTGCTATGTAACTATAATCATATGTACAGATGCAGAGTATTTCTGAGCAGCAGAATATTACCTTGAATAGCGACTATATTTGAATTGTTTAATTTCTTGTCAAATTACATTGAGCTGTATTTAAAATATTTTGGTTTTGCTTTTAACAGGAAGGATAAATATGTAATTTGACTAGGGGATTTTCAGTCTGTAATGTCATTCTCTTTGCTTTTTTCCTCTCTGGAGATAGGCACGTACCTTCTAAAAGGGCTTCAGTAGAGCTGCTTAATCACAGAATCACAGAACGATAAGGGTTGGAAGGGATCTCAGGAGATCATCTAGTTCAACTCCCCTGCCAGAGCAGGGTCACCTACAGCAGGTCACACAGGATTGCACCCAGGTGAGTCTTGAAAGTCTCCAGAGACAGAGACTCCACAACTTCTCTGAGCAGCCTGTTCCAGTGCTCTGTCACCCTCAAAGTAAAGAAGTTCCTCCTCATATAGATGGAACTTCCTGTGTTCAAGTTTGTGTCCATTACCTCTTGTCCTTTCACTACGCACCAATGAAAAAAGGCTGGCCTCATCCCTTTAAGTATTTATAAGCATTGATAAGATCCCTCTTCAGTCTTCTCCAGAGTAAAAATCCTCAAGTGCCTCAGCCTCTCCTCATAAGAGAGATGTTTGTTCTAGTCCCCCAATCATCTTCATAGCCCTTTTCTATACCGTCTCCAGCAGTTCCTGTCTTTCCTGTACCAGGAAGCCCAGAGCTGGACACAGTACTCCAGATGTGGCCTCACCAGGACAGAGTAGAGGGGGAGGAGAATCTCCCTCAACCTGCTGGCCACATTCTTCTTGATGC
Source organism: Apaloderma vittatum (assembly GCF_000703405.1). Classification (NCBI taxonomy): domain Eukaryota; kingdom Metazoa; phylum Chordata; class Aves; order Trogoniformes; family Trogonidae; genus Apaloderma; species Apaloderma vittatum. The sequence goes on along the minus strand of NW_009719983.1, from coordinate 54,247 downwards.
ACCCCAGGATGCCATTGGCCTTCTTGGTCACAAGGGCCCATTACTGGCTCAGGGTCATGCTGTTGTCCACCACGAGTCCCAGGTGTTTTCTCCACAGAGCTCTTTACCAGTAGCTTTTGGAGGATTTGCTCTGATGACATGAGAAGTGCTGGATTCGGTGCAGGTATTAAGCATGAGATCTGATGTGTGCAAGGCAGAACTTGAGACACACCTATAGACTGCAATAAAAGTATTGAAGATTCTTCCTTGTCAGCTCAACAAGTCCAAAATTCATGACTGGACCAAAGAGGCTAGTCATCGCAGCTTCACCAATTCAATCTGAACGTTACACTTGAGGATAAAGCAGTGTACCGCAAATACATAAATATGTATTTTACAGGGTTTTTATACTGGAGAGTAAAGAAAACTTTTTTCTGGCTACCATATCATGAGAAATGGTGAGTCAACTTATGATTTCTCTTTCATTTGCATAAGCCCTGAGCTGCCAAGTGAAACTCCTCAAGATTTACAAGCAGGTAAAATGAGCTCAGGATACAGCCCACTATATTGCATGAGGTAATGCTCACCCATATAGCTGACTGGAGAGTTTCCCTATGGAGCAGGGAAAAACTGCTCGGGCTATGCAGGAATCCCCGGGTGAAGCTCCACAGCCTCTGCTCCGCATGAGGTCAGACTAGATAATTGGAGTGCTCCCTTTTGGACTTGAAATCTATGAATCTATTACATGAAAACAACTGTTACAATTAATCAAGCTGCTTTTCCTCTGCCCTAACCCACATGAAAAATTGGTCTCTCAAGACATGGTTCTTTATGGCTGGTTTGACTGTTGTTTGGTGCAATGCTGCCTTGAATTAAAGGCACAAGAACTGTCAATCTTTCGGCTTTGTCTTGGCATGAGTTACCTGCTGTAAATGAAATCCTGTAATCTGTATTCAGTTCTAGCTTAGCTGAAGTTCAAATTGAGTTAGGCCTTTGGATGGTCTGAATAAGGAATTTCAGGGACTGGGTGCAGTGTTGTTAGCCACAGCTGTAATAGAGACCTGCAACAGCAGGATGCTGGATAATGACAAAGGACATACGCCACACAGAGTTTAACTTCCTAAAATGGAAACCCTATTGCATCATTCTTGTGCAGAGGATTGAACTGTTATAATTGTGTGTGTGTAAACAGGATACATGTCATATATTTTTACCTGGTTCCTACAGTCGTCATGTATTTGGCATGGCTGTAAACCATGTCCAATGCATGCTGCAAAACCCGAGACACATCTGTGGGAACAAAATACACACAAAAATAGAGATGCTTCCATCGCATGATAAAAATATGACATCTTAAAAATCCTACCCAATGATTAAGCTGTCCTGAAAATAACTATTCTCAGTCACATTAGTTGCTCAGATTACACTGAGCAAGTAAAATGACTGAGAGTTCCATTTCTTTCTGTGGATAAAAAAAAAGAGGAATTGTTAAATCTATCTATCTGAGATGCTGAGTAATTTGCCAACAGTTGAAACCAAACAAAACATACAAGCTACAAGATATAGACACTTTGGTTACAAAATGTGTTCTTTATTATCACATAAAGCCTTGGAAAATGGGATTTATGAAGCTGAAGTTTTGTTCTACGTAATGTAGGTTGTTTATTGTGCTTTATACAATGATCTGAGTAAATATCTTTGCACTGATGATAATCTTTTCAAAGAATTTTTCAGAGCTTATTTTCCAGACAAGATATAAAGTGAAAATACATTCTGTCTTCTTTTTTCCCCTCATACTTCTATATCTACCAGTCTGCACTATTTTGGATCACTATAGTGGAGTAAGAGATTAGAAACTTCCATCTATGCTGAGAAAAAAATAGAAATAAGCAGTCATAAAGTTGGTTGAATATGAAAAAATATATGCATTCTTTCTCGCTGAAATGTATTACAGTTAACTTCTGCTGTCATTCCCCAGGCTGAGGCATGTGAATTACCAAACATGCTGTAGAATATGACCTGACAACTTGCCAGGGTGAGTTTGAAATGACAACAACTCCTGCTATTATCAGAACTAGGAATGACTGACACAGGCTTTCCTACCAGATTAAATAAAGCTTTCTAATATGAGTATCTTTTAAATGAACATATCATTACATGAATGAATCAGAGAATTTTAGCCTTTGCACTGAAGTGACTTCATGTACTGTATCCTATGTTCTGTGATGAAAGGCGCCCATGTGTAACTGTCTTGCAATTTTCTCAGATGTCTTAGGATGTCTGAAACATCCACACTGGGCTGGCAGAGAAGACCTGCTTCTTCTGAAGACACATCTGGAGGCCAGCCAAGATACTCCAGAGAATCTACCATGGCACTAGACATCAAATTTCAGTCAACTGAACTGAGCTTGAGACATCCAAGTTCGCACTGTATTAGCAGAGATCCACTGGATACGGTCACCAGAGTCTGGAGGGTGACTCAACTTGTCTCACTGTAAACTCACGGTGGCTAAGCAGCTAGATTACTTACTGGGTTTCAGCCACTGCGTGAACAAGATCTTCACTGACTATTACAAGAGTCTCAATACATAGTTTATGTGTAGATGGATATACATGGGCACAGGGAGTCTTAATTTCAAATGAATTCCCAACCATAAGGCTCAATACAGCTGCCTAAAACATGTAGTGTCATTTCAGATACCCAGGGCATCACTCGTGGCATCTAACTGCTTTACAAGAAACACAAAGGTCTACCACATGTCCTGCACTACCCCTGCCATCATTATGGGGGTGTTTTGGATACATTTTGGCATATCATCTGGCACCAAGAGCATAAATTCAGGCAACAAACCTAAGTTCAGCATGCCTTGTCTTCTTTCCATAACGCCTTCAGCAACTGCCAATGCATTCCAGATTGCAGAGACTACAGTCCCTAAAAAAGGCTAAGCACACTTAAGGTAATATTATATGAAGAACTGGGTAAACAATTAACCAACTGCTTATCCAATCTGGATTTTGAGAAAAACTGAACTCACTAGAGTTTTTAGCCAATGGCAATCTCCATACTTCCTCTCTCATTATCCATCCCCACACTCATTTAGTCGTATTTTAATTCTTTCCTGTCCATGACTGCATTGACGAAACAGATTATCAGGGGCAGCTAACCTAAGACTGGCCAGAAGATGGTCAAATTAATAACTGGGAGGAGGTGTTCCAAAATTGTCAAGGACAATCAGAATTAATGCTTGAAAGGAAATAAAACCAAGCAGATGAGAACCAAGAATCAGGGACTTCCCTGAGGGATGACGAAAACACTTTAGAATAATGGCCCAATTATTTAATTCTGAATTTCAGTGAAAATCCTATAAAAGTACTTAAAACACACCCATTAGCACTAAATGAGCTCATCTTGATTAATGTTATTAAAACAATTGCTGAAGGGTTTAGTAATGATTAAGTCTTTTATCTCAGGTGATAAATTGTTAACATTCTACCTACATTAGGATAAAGCATAAAAATATAAGTTTGTTTCCATTTTAATTTTTTTAATTCATTATTTTTTTTTCACCCCTCAATCAGAATGGGCACCATATGCACATTTCCACTCTAATCTTCGTAAGTGTTGCACAGGAAAATTATGCAGTAATTCTTCCTCTGCTTCAGCTGGGTAGTTAGGTGCTTCAACCTGTTCTTCCCACTAAGTTTAGGCACTATTCAAGGCACCAAATGAGAATATTAATCTCTCTAACGACTCTTAACAGTTAACAGCGTGGGATAGGCTCAGTCAGATAGTCTGTCCCACTGTCTGACTGCATCTGTTTCTTTTTACTGATTTACTTTAGACACCTTCATGAAATGTTTAAATTCAGGTGGATGAATCCTGGTCTTCAAACCCTGCATTGCCATACAATTAGAGTCCAAGCCCAGCTGAAGCCATTAAAAATATCCCTGTTGACTTCAATGTTGAATTCGCCTAGACTTGCTATACTGGTAATTGAGAATAGTTTCCACATCCATCCCAGTTTGTCCTGACATTTCCCTCTCAGGGACTTCAGAAGAACAGAACTGAAAATATTTATGGATTTGGTCTGTGACACATACATGAAGGGGCCAGGACACTGGACTCCTGTACCACCCAGGAGCAAGTCGTCTTATGTGTGTTATAGAAGAGTCCTCAAAGACCTCCCTGCCGAGTCTTGAGGTTCAGGCTGGAGCCCCTTGCTTTCTGAACTTCCTCATGGAGAGGACTCTACATTCAGCTGGATCCAGTCTTAGCATCTGACTCTAAAGAAGAGTTTGGATCCTGGGTTCTGCCACAGAGTTGGTTTGTTTCAGCTCGAGCTGGGAGCCTCTGAGAGGGACCCCAATTAAAGAAATGCCTGGGCAATTATATCCTTACAATTCAAGTTTACCTCCCCTCACATGATGGTTTGGTCCAATAATATTATTTTCATCTGGGGTTTTCTTGCTCCTCGTTGGATCCTTTCTCTCTCTCTCTCTCTCCAGCTGAGCATTTTTTCTTTATCTCAAGGATGCATTTTTTATTGATCTTATCTTTCTTAATTAGCATAGGTTTCCGGACCTTTCTTCAGCCTATATCTTGTGGCAGATATATCCCCCTAGTCTGGGATGTCTCCCCTCACAGCGGTTGCTGGGCAGATTTTGGAGAAACTACTGGAAGTTTCTGGCTAGTTTGGGTCTAACCCACCAGCCTAGGGGTACACCCAGGGAGCTGGCCAGTAGCCAGTGGGAGGCTTTGACTGATCACAGCTCAGATTCACTGAGCATAAAACTGGGTCCTGCTGGGGGCATGTTGGAGCTGTCCCTTCGGAGCAGCAGGTTCTGCAGTCGGGGCACAGCCTCCTCCTTGGTTTGGGATGCCAGCCAAGGTGACTCCTCAAGGTTGAGAGTCCTCTTCTGTGTACAGGTGAGTGTATAATATGATCTGGATCACTATTCTTTGTTAAGCATTGGGTGTAGTGCAGTAGTTACTCTTCTCAACCGATATCAGAACTTGTGAACTTGAGGGAGCTTTCGTTTCTTAAATAAATCCAATTTTAATTACGCGTGTGGATTTTATTGAGAATGGGTGTACTCCTCACAACTGTTCAGTACCTGTGTACATGTCCACAGTCTGGGGCTAAGGCTTCAGTAAATCTAGCTGCTCATGTTAAACAATGTCACTCATATGACAAAACAAATTGCAATTCATTGTAATTTTAAGCAATCCCCCAATTAATTCTGATATTTGACAGGTAAACTATTTTAATCTCCAAGAACGTGTGGAGAAGATTCATCTTCACTCACCTCCAGCCCCATCAGGGCAACAGAGACAGAAACCAAAGACACAGCCGTGATGCTGCCTTCTTCTGCCAGCACCAGTTATGGGCCATGGCAGAGAAAGCCATGCTGCCTTTCCAAGGCAGCTCTGCTGCCATTGTGGATCATGACAGCCAGGGAAGACTTCAGATGCATTGTCTAAGGCAACTGAGGTCTCGCTCTCAAATAACTTCAAGTGCTTAGAACTTTGGTATGTAAGTTATATATGTAGATGACAAAACCTGCAAGAAATTCTTATTTGCATGGATCAAACCTTGGAGTGAACAGCAAATCAATTTCTTTGAAGAACTTCAGAAGTTCTAATTCTTTTTCTCATATATGTGTGTGCATGTGCTAAATCCTTCTCTCCGTTCCAATGACAAGTGCGTACTGCTGTCGCTCTACTGATGTTGCATAACAGTTTTCACAGAATCACAGAATCGCAAAATCACGGAATCACACAATGTTAGGGGTTGGAAGAGACCTCTGAAGATCATCTAGCTCAACCTCCATGCTAGGGCAGGATCAGCTAGAACAGATCACAAAGGAACACTTCCAGGCAGGTTTTGGATGTCTTCAGAGACAAAGGCTCCACAATCTCTCTGGGAAGTCTCTTACAGTGCTGTGTTACCCTCACAGTAAACGAGTACTTCCTTACGTTTATTTTGAACCTCCTGTTTTCCAGCTTGTGACCATCACCCCTTGCCCTGTCACTGGACATTGCTGAGGAGAGTCTTGCACCATCCTCCTGACTTACTCTTTATTTTTTTGTTGTTGTTGTTTTTCTTCAGGTTTAAATGGTGTGGTGCACCTATCAGAATGTCTTGAGAACATCCTTAGAGACCTTGTTTTTCTCAAGTTCCGTTAACATGTTAGCAGGCATTTTCCTTCAGTCAGGGCTGAAAGCAAACTGCCTCATGAACACCCAAGATGTATGTTGCACTGAGAATGATAGGATGCTGCTTTTCCTTCCAGGCTCTTCTGGTTGCATCAAGACACACTGAGGTTTGCTCCTGGACAGACATAAAAGGGAGATTTGGGAGGCTTTCTTCTCTGGAACAGTCAGATGAGCTGTACTCCCAATCACTGAGTATTTATACAAATATCTCCATGAAAGCCCTTGGAGACAGGTGCAGACAGCACCACTGCCCTTCTTACTGGTCCTTGTATACATTATATCTCCTCTTCAGGGGCACTGGGAGTATGGTGTCTACATGGCCAGGAGATTTGAGGATCTCCCATCCTCGGGTAGACACAGTAGAGAGCGCTCTATGCAACCTGTAAAAGACAGACACAATGGGCTTAGAGACACCAACTGCAAACCCAGCACCCTGAACGAGTGTGTACAGACTCTGATGAAGACGCGGCCACAGTTGGGTTACAGCGCATCTGCACGGGCCTCAGCAAGGGCTCTGCAACGCGCTGCAGACCTATCTTCACACCACACAGTGCCTCCAGCCCTTCATCAAAAGCCCTGTGGGCATCAGTACTTCCCTGTGTTTTTCACAAGTGGTACACAAGGCAACCCACCATGGATGGATACAGCAATTCTCAGGATAAGTGTCCCGCTAACAACACCCTTTGGTGACACCAAGAAATGCTGAAGTGGAAGGAAAAAAGGGCTTCAATCCTATTAATTTGCTTGGCCCAGCTGCTGCACCATATTGTTATCAAGTTGTTAGAGATGCTGACAAAGTGCTCACTTGATCTGAAGTGACCTTTTCTTAAAGAAGGTTTTTGACGCTATTTGTGTGCTTGTATATGGAACAGCTCTTGGTCTGCACAAAGGGAAGTGTCAGAGAAATCTGAGCCTCTGTATACAGCCCTGGGAAATAAGAACACCATGGGACTTCATGAAATGAAAATAAACCCAGATAAGTTTTAATTACTTTCTCTGACTTGAATACTTTTTTTAAAAGTTACTCCTAAGCTAAGAAAAACCTCTGGTTTTCCACTTTCTGACGTTTCATCAGCTTGAAAGATCTGATGAGTTGTCTACAAATGTATAAAGCATGAAATGTCCTCAGATTTCACAGATCTTTTCCTTTCATCCCACATTTTGCAACACATAGCCATCATTGGATAGCAGTTTGCAATTTCCTTGTCCTCACCAAAGCTTTTATAAAAAGTCTTCATTTGTAGATGCTGAAAAAAAAGTCATGAAGTTTTGGTAGTTTCTCCCTACTTGCCAATGAACCAGCAGCAACATGCGCTTTCTTGCAGATTTCTGGAAAGTATGTCCTACTCTAGTTTGCAGACTTCAGTTCCTAAGGACTCATTTGGCTTCTGAACTTATTTCTCTTATTGAAGTCCTAACGCTTTTTTTTCTTACCCAGAATTTTCTTTCCATCTTGCCCCTCTCCCCATTATCCAGTTTCTTCTGGGAATCTTGATTTTGGATAGAAGAAAAACATTCCTCAGCAGAAGCAAACTCTCCCAGTAGTGCCTGCTCCAAACCTCTGCCCTGTTGTGTTTGTGCAAACACACACAGGTGTGCTAGGGGCTGTCCTGGCCACTGAATGTGTCTTGATCGTTTGGAAGGACGTGTGCCCACATGAGCCTGTGAACAGGCTCAAGAAAACTGTTTGCAAATGCAGGTGTTCCTCTTCTGATTTCATTCCAACATGGGTTTTCCTGAACCCTCGTCCCCATCCAGAAATTTCCCTACCAACAAAATACCCTTGAGTACGGCTGGATGGATGGATGGATTGTGCCAAGTGACACAGGTGTGCTAGGGGCTGTCCTGGCCACTGAATGTGTCTTGATCGTTTGGAAGGACGTGTGCCCACATGAGCCTGTGAACAGGCTCAAGAAAACTGTTTGCAAATGCAGGTGTTCCTCTTCTGATTTCATTCCAACATGGGTTTTCCTGGACCCTCGTCCCCATCCAGAAATTTCCCTCACCAACAAAATACCCTTGAGTATGGCTGGATGGATGGATGGATTGAGCCAAGTGACTACTGCTACTCAGGTGCTGGTAAATTCCCATTGAGAAGTAACATTGAATTTGGCTGTAGGTGGTTTTCCCCAATTAAAACTAGCAAGTCTGCGCTTTCTGCATGGGGGCAAGGGAGCGGGAAAAAAAGTAGAAGAGCCCCATTCAATTGCACAAGCTTCATGAGCAATTAGTAACTCAGGGGGAAAGAAATCATGAGCCAAATCATAGGAAATGGCAACGGAGCTGCAAAGATGACATCATAGTTTATTGGAATTATTTAAACATCTCAGACATATGTGCAAAGCTCAATGGAGAACTCCAGCACTACATGCCAGTGAAAAAGAGCTTTTCATTCAGGATCAAGTCAAATATTCTTCTGACTTCATACTGGAGTGCTTTACTCATCTTTTTATACATAGCATCTAAATAAAGCCTCTGTCACAATTAGCTGCGCTGAAACAACCTTGAGTATCACATGATGATGCATATGCTTTAGCTGATGTGCATCCGGAGAGAAAGCTAACCAGAACCACAGGATATTTCAGACCTCGGGGGGAGGGAAGTGAGCAACTCTGCTGTGGAAAGTAGCTGGAAGTCATCCAGCTTCCCCAGGCCAGTCAGTCATGAATATCCTGCTTTGGTCACAGAGGGGTTGTGGAGGAAGCAGGCTCACAACAATTGGGAAAGGTTTGTAACCACAGGAGTCAAATGAATGAAGCCAAGAGGCCGCCAAGTGATGCAATTCATGGAAAAAAAAAAAAGTGAAGAAAAAGAAGGAAAAAAACACCCTCCTCAGCTCCTACATAGGAGCATTCATCATTCACTGTGACCTTCCAGGAATGTGCTGACAGACACAAAGCGTTTTGTGTGACATTGTGCCAGTGAACTGGAATGACTGCAGCTCGCAGCATTGTTTCCTAACAGCAGGGCACCATCTTCTGGAGGCTGCACACACTGGCCCGCCGCTCCTGGAGCAGCACAGGCTGGGCTGCAAGGAGGAGGGAGCGGGGGAGTGATGCACCATCCTTTTGAAAGGATCTAAAAAAAATGCAAAAAAAAATTAAAAAAATAAACCTAGTGTTCAGGGCTCATATTAAAACCAGCTCCTGCCTCAATTAGGCACAGGCGCCTCAGTGCCCCAGAGGGATGTTGGAAGGGAGGGGGTGCTGGGAAGGGATGGAACTCGGGGGGAATCTCTCAAAAATGTCATATCTGCGGGGGTGGCCTGCAGATATCGTCGTGCTGCTCGCCAGCACAGCACAGCCACTGCCAGACAGACGGAGAACAAAAAATAGTGTATTACAAAGGGACAAAGTGCATTTAATGCCTCCATTGGGCTTTCCCATATTTTCCAGGGAAGGAGATCTATCAGTGGATTTGTTGACCCAAAGAGGTACCGATTCAATCCACCACCGCCAGGTTTGCTGCCTTTGCTGCTGCTGTGGTAATTGTAGTTCTGGCAGCAGCAAAATGGTGTCTTCTTAAGCAACCAGGACCTGATATCAATCACTTCTTCTTAGAAATTTTCAGAGTGAAACACATTTTAATATTAGATGTATTTTATGGAAAAGAAAACAAAAGAAAAAACCCAAAGAGGTTTATATAATGGATACATATGTATCTTGTGACTTATACTGAAATTTGTAAGGGAATCAGTAGGAGACCACTTCCCATTGACATGTCCTTAGGCTGTTTTGGCTATGCCACACATTATTTCTGCTTCCAGAGGTGTACAGTGCTGTGTCCCCACCACTGCATCGTCACCTCACAAAAAGCCACATCCCCACAAACACACAGACATGTCCTGCTCCCTGTTCACGGTCATCTGCCGGGAAAGGGGGAAAAACAGATCTGTGGCATCTCAAAGGGCTGCAGAGTAAAGGCAGCAAGAGGAGGAGGAGCAACCAGGTAACTCTCCAGCTTGGTAAACAGATGCTTCACCAGCTCTTCACACAGATGGGAGAGACTGCTGAAAGCACCGGGAAGGGACAGATAGGGCAACTGAGATTTTCCTGAATTTTAGCTGTAGGAAAACCCTTAGGGTGGCCTCAACATGGCCCTACACCATGAAGAAATTCTTCATGGAAAGAGAGGTCAGACACTGGAGTAGACTGCCTAGGACTCGATGATCCCAAGAGTCTTTTCCAACCTGAATTGTTCTATGATTCTATGATTCTATGATTCTATGATTCTATGATTCTATGATTCTATGATTCTATGATTCTATGATTCTATGATTCTATGATTCTATGATTCTATGATTCTATGATTCTATGATTCTATGATTCTATGATTCTAAGACACAAGCAGCCCTGTACATGGCACGGAGAGATACAGGGGCTAATGTCAAACCAGTAGCCAAGTAAATAACAAAACATCTTCTGTGTGCCTTGGTCTGCACCTTCAGCTGCGTGTCTGCTAGGGACTTTGCTGTCTGGCTTGCTGCCCGTGGGGCTGTAGCAGTATGGTGTTTGCAGACACTCCACTGCCAGGGCAGGCTCTGCTTCCTTACCAGCAGAAGATGTGGCCTTGTAGGTTCACAGGTCAAATCAAGATGTACTTAGTGCAGATGACATCTTCATATTCTTCAGAAACACCTCACAGGCCCTGTTGGTTTCATTTTAAGTGGAGTAAATGGTATTCTCTGGTGATGAGCCAGGCTGGTTTGGTTATGTCTCCGACATCATCTCTCAAGGAGTCCATTGCCCTCCCTTTTCTACCCAGTCTGAACATGAACTCAGCACAATATGCATTTGCCTGAATACAAGTAGAGTGGATTTTATCCTCCTCTGTGCAGTGCTGTTGTCCAGACTGAATATATATATATATATATATTTAAAATTACCTGCTGTTTTGATACCTGCAAAACTTGTAAGTCCAAAGTCCCTTGATGTCTGACACACGTCTTGCTGCTCTGCTCTTATTAAAGCAGACATATTTTAGCTGAAGGACAATGCCATATGCACCAGGAACAGAAGTGTCTAGGCGTGTGGGTACGTCCAGGAGCACAAGCTTCTCATCATCAGCTGAAGGGTAGTTGGGCAATCAGGTTTCCCATCCCTCATTTTCTATTATCTCTCTTGCAACCCTTCCAGCACAGCTCATCGTGTGAAGGGAGAGGGAGAAGAAGGAGTAAAGTAGGGGTATGTGGCATTAGGCTGCTCTCAGCACTGCTGTGCCTGCCTTGCTGAGGACTTCAGTTGCCAGGCTGGCACTACAGAGGTTGCAGGGCAGCAGAAAAGAGGCTGTCATGATGTAAGTATAGATAGTGCAGCCCTTGCTGCACAATGGGTCTGGCTGCTCTTTGTTAGACCTTGTGCCTGAGCGGAGCTGGTGCTCAACAGCCTCAGTCAGGAGGAGACGAGTGGAACCTGCCCAACAGAAGGAATGGATGTGGGACATGAGGTCCTGGAGATCCTGGCCAGGGCTGGGGTTGCACTCTGGGGGATTCTTCTGTGTCTTGCTGGCCTTCAATATGGCAGACTGGAATAGGCTCATCTGAACAAGAAGAAATCAAATAAGCAGTTACGATGAAAGGTACAAGGTGCTGCTGGCTCCACTGTCTCCTCCACAGAGATACTGGGTCACCTGGCCAAAGCCAGGGAGAGGACATGGTCAGGGGATATGAAGACAGAGACTGGGACATTAAGGAGACAGTACAGGAATGAGTGTAGGGTTACAGTCCAGGCTGAGGGAAGTAGGACATGGGGAAACAGTTGGAGGAAATAGTAGATGCTACAACCCTTTAATAAAGAGAGAGTAGAAGCTGCCAAGATAAACTTACTCTTCTGTCCTTGCCTGAAGCTAAATTTTCAGGGCCATCCAGGTGATGAAACGATCAGGCAGGCAAAGATAAAAGATTCAGAGCATCTCTGTGTAGCACTGTTGCTGTAAAAGTGGGTGCTACATGATGTCCAGTGGGCTTGAGACAAATGTTTGGGTTTCTCACTTCAAAACCAAGCACGCTGCTTCATTTCTCACAGTCCAGCTGCAGCCCTCAGTCTCCCACCACTGCCTTTGGCAGCGGTCACAAGGCTGTTCCCATGCCCCTCACTAACTTGCTTCTTGGCATCCATTTCTGGGAACAGCCATCCCTGTGCCCTGTGTATCTGGGAGCGGATGATCCTAGGCAAGTGCCTTATACCCTGCATGCCATGGATCAGATTTGCTGGGAACAGTTCCCAGGGACTTCCTCAGTAATTGCCCAGTGGTTTCTTACAGTGTTTATTGGAAAATGGGGAGACAATCAAAGCAAACCTGTAGGGAAGCATAAAAAGACCAGATCTAATCTAAGCTAAGCTGTGGGTAACAGCCTGGCTAGACAGAGTAAAAGCTTCCAGTTACAATTCATTTAAGAGACTAACTTCCTCCTGTTCTGCCCCTATGCAACTGCTGATTTTTACGAGATAATCAGCTAGAGCTCTCGAGTTATCTAAGGGAAGGCTTCACCTCCTGGTGAGCAATGAAATACTAAGCCCACCTGATGTCAAATGGTGTAATTTAACCAGTGGCAGTTTGCACCAGTGGATATCAAAGAAAGATCTGACTCCGTATCTGCAAAGGCAATGCTAGTGAAAGGTAATATCTGTCCAATACATAACTGTGGGTGGTGGCAGCATGGCACCAGGAAGTCTATGAAATAAAAGAGTGTTGTCAGTTTGCATGGGACTTTTATCCCAAGCTTTTTGTGCTTGCTATGTCTCGTGAATCATTCCTCCCTACATAAAGACAACAGAGTTGTGTCCACTTTTGCAAAACAAAGGCTGAGTTCCCACAACCACTTCACTGATTGATGATGAAGATCTAGAAAACTGACACATCACTCTTTAAAAACAAGGTTATGGATATTATGAGTTATCAGAAAAGCAGGGCTACCACACTGCAGCAAGGAAATGAACACAATGTTTTCTTTATCGTAAAATCAAAGCATATTGCATTCAATAATTGCCAATTTCTTTTTTCTAATTCCACACATGTTGGAACATGGAAAATTTGGTATGGGGAGGCTTTTAAGGAGGAAATTGCATCTTAAAATTTTTAATATATTTCCATAACTTCCAAGCTTTTCAAGAGTTCCTGATGAATTAGAGGATCTCAGTCCTGAGAGCTGAATTTAAATGACCATAAAAGGACTTAAATTTCAGATGATGGGTGCTCAGCCATTCTGAAATTCAGGCGTTATTACAATGTTTCCAGTTAGGCACCCAAAGTCATTAGTCACTTCTGAAAACCCTGGCATGGAGTAAAAGAGAACATCTCCAACTGAGCTAACATCCTTCATGTACAGTCTCGTAAAATAAAAACTAGAAAAAGTGTCCTAAAGCCCATGAGTGAGTCAATCTCATTCATTGTGACTGTGGTAAGCTGTAAATTATTTTTATTTAATAATAGCTAATACCTGGCTTTTATACAGCTTCTCCTTTTCTTTCCTTTTTTTTTTTTTAATCAGTGGGCTATAAATGTATTATAATCTTCAAATGCAGCATCGTGGAGCCATTAGTACAAGAATTTAGTCAATGTAGACAAACCATCATAGCAAAATAATCTGGCTAAACAAAATACACACCAAAGTATTTGGTCCTTAGAAGACAATGGGAAATTTTAAGCAGGCAAAAATTCTGATGCCTTTCTCACATATTATTCCTGAGAATGCATTGCTCAGACAGATCAAAGACAGTTGTGTTATTATTTCTTCCTCTGGTTTCTTTCAGTTCCTCCTACCAAGTCAAAGGGAAGGAGGTTGTATCGCAGATTACAACGTCAGGATTTCTATCCTCCGGACTGAAAAGGCAGAAGGTTGCACCGTGGTTGCACTGTGTGTCCCAGGACTGCTTGCAGAGTGATTGTTCTGGCATTTACCCATTGTTCTGGCTGTACCTGAAACAATCCCCGGGCCCATAAGCTCATTGTCTCATGAGTCAAGGAACAAAAAAACTTCAGCACCACTCTCAGTCTGGGGTATTTAAATATCCTGGAGTACTTCCTGGGGCACCAGTAGTTTGGCTGCCAGAGAGGACTCATTCAGGATGTGTCAGCATCGTGCTCCTGCTGCCCAGGTTTGTTTTACCATGGAGCAACCCTCTGCCAGCTGAGCTACCGCTGGCCCATGTAAACCTGGTCAAGCAGCGGAGCTTGAGTCAAGTCAACACATTTTGACCTTGCACAGCCAGCAACTGGCGCTGGGCTGCAGTGCGGACGAGCCCAAGTGGTGGTGGTTGCACAAGCAGGGACACATCTCATCCAGCACAGTAGGTCACCCTGCCACCGAGACAAGCCCCAAACCAAGCCTAAGCTTTGCTGAGCTCTACTTCTCTCACCACAACATTTTTGCTGTCTGGGGCCAAGTTTCCTGATCGCTCTTACACAGGGTTGAAAGCATGCACAAAGCGCGGCTAGAGCTGCAAGTGGAGCCAGTCATCTGGCTCATGTACAAAGGCCTGATAAAGGTCACTTCATAAGTGTTTCTCTAAGTGATGCTATACAGCTTTTTCTGCACAAACCCATTGCATCGTTGCTCCTAGTTAAAACTGGTTGCTGGACTGGGTACGCTGAGGATTGATTTAGGCGGGGCAGCTGCGGCAGTTTTCAAGAGATTAATAAATAAAGCGAGTCCTTGTGAAATCTTTGCACACAGCCGTGGTGCCATAAGCAGCTGTGATTTTATTCCTGCCACAACCCTACGGGCAAGCCTCCTGACAACGGGGAAGGAGATGAGCAGATGACGAAAGAACAGGCCCAACGCAATTCTATCTCACAGAGCTTATGAAAGGGGATAGATCCTGACACCGGCATACAAAACAGGCAGCTCTTCAGGAAGGTAAGAATAAAACATCTAGGAGGAGAGCACAGTCTGAAAGGCTAGCCCAAGTCTCCAGGAAAGGAGGGGAAGGTGGATGCAGAGAATAGAGAAATATGTAATAAGCAATAATCCACTCAAAACATCACAGTGAACGTCCTGGGTAAATGCAGTGAATACAATTTCCTGGGTATTTTATTTCTAGCCCAATCTTAGAATTCTGTGATTATGTGTTAGTTTTATAAATTCATTTAACAGTTAAATCAATTCTCTGCCTTATTTTACCTAGTTTTAGAAGCTGGAGTTTCATTTGCTTTGCAAATAAGATTTTCTTCCAATGTAAAATGATTCCAGACCAAAAAAAACCAAGGAAACACCTGACAAACTGTCACATAAAAACTATTAAAAGTCTTTTAAACAGTTAAGGACTATGATATACTTGTATAGCCCATCTTTAAAATTAATATTATCTTTTCATCCCTAAGTGCAAAACAGAAAATAGTCACATATGACAAAATATCTCACAAAAAGAAGGAACATAAAAATTTTTATCCCATTCTTGAATATGGACAATGAATTTATTTGGCTTACATGCCTCTTGAATTTAATAAGGGTTTGCTTATCACTATGGAAAGTCATGCATGTGTTTGCTACTTATGCGTATTAAACAGTCTCACAGGTAAATCGTTAGGCAGTTAATTTGACCAGACACCTGAAATTTTCCATTTCTCTTCAGTTAGGAATTGCAATAAGAGCATTATTTTCAGCAATGATTATTGCTATTTTCTGCAGTATATCCCACCCAACACCCTGTTTTCAAAGGTGGTGTTTAGAAATTCACATTAGCCAAAACTCTACCTCCATGTTTGTCACTGGTACATTTTGGAAATGTTATCCCTGGGTCAATGCTCCTCTTGCTGCATTTTAATGAACGGTGTGAGCTCTTCTGATTTGCATAATAGCCGACATTTTCAAATCCAGCCGGAGCTAACACCATATTATCCCCTTGCACAAGAGTACCTGGATAGCAGTGACCTGAACACCTCACCGTTGTCATTATTCAGTGGATGTCGTAAGTGCTCAGAGCTTCTGAAACCCAGCCTGCACTTAATAGGTAGCTAAAAATACATAGGCACAGGCTCGCTTCTGAACCGGAGCCCTTTAGCCTCCCCACCCTGCCTACACCTCAGTGCCCCCAGCTTTTCCGTTTTCTTCTCAGTGATGGGGGCTTGGAAGTGCTCTGACAGACAACTGCATCGCTGTCACTTAGCAACCTCTGCTCTGTTCCCTAAATGAAGCCTTTTATTGAGGAATTCATGCAAGTTTGGTGCTTTTAACCAAATCAAAGTCTTTTCCCTCAGTCACCAGATAATTAAAGTATAATAATTAAAGTGTAAAATAAACCTGTGAGGGCTGTTTCTCACTGATAGAAATAGAAACCAGGAAAAATCTGATCTAAGTTTCTGCTTTCCAGTTAGGGAGATTGCATTTAAATAATTTTTAACCTCTTGCTTGCTTGTTGTGAAAGGACATTGCTGATGTGGGGGGCTCACCGGGAACAGCCACTCTCAAAGTTGCCTCTTGCCAGAGCCTTCATCTTAGCTACAGTTTAGTACAGTATGTACAACTTCAGTGGGAGATGTAATTGTTTCCTGACTTATTGATATCAATGTGATTTTTAGGTTGGATGAATTTCAGTATTATGTTTTACTCCAGGTTTGATGTAAATAATAATCATAAAGTATTGCAAGTACACAAGAAAATTTCAAGCAGCATAACTGCACGAGAAGCTTATTCAGATTTAACGACATAGACATGGGTAATGCAGCAATACTTTTTGCATGCAGCAAGCCAGTGCCAGGTCCTGCACTTTGGTTGCAACAACGCCAGGCAACACTACAGGCTTGGGAAGGAGTGCCTGGAGAGCTGCCTGGCAGCAACGGATCCGGGGGTGTTGGTCAGCAGCTGCGTGAACAGGAGCCAGCAGTGTGCCCAGGTGGCCAAGAAGGCCAACGGCATCCTGGCCTGTATCAGGAATGGTGTGGATGAGAGGAAATGGCCTCAAGTTGAGCCAGGGGAGATTTAGATTGGATATCGGAAAAATTTCTTTACTGAAAGAGTGGTGAAACACTGGAACAGGCTGCCCAGGGAAGTGGTGGAGCCACCATCCCTAGAGGCGTTCAAAAAATGCATAGACATGGCACTTCAGGACATGGTTTAGTGGTCATGATCTTGAGTGGACAGTTGGACTTGATGATCTTAGAAGTCTTTTCCAACCTTAATGATTTCATGCTTCTATGATTCTATTTAAAAGTATGGTCCAGTAGCCCTGAATAGCTGAAAACAGCTATAACTGTATGCTCTTCTGCTGAGCAGACAGACCATGGGTTATGGTCATCTCTCTGCACCTCTTGAATCCTCTCCAGCATCAACCAGCCCACCCTTGGCTGGTGGAGACAGTTCAGGGTAGGGAGGGAAAGCAAGGCAGAGCTGCACATGATTGAAGACACCTCGTACCACGGGTCAGGCAGCAAGGAGGGCCTCAAGGAGGACCGTGGGTGCTGGGTACACGAACCAGGGCATTGGTGCCCAGGTCCATCAGCAATGGTCAGGTTGCAGCTGAGACTGAAATTCAAGCTCCAGCTAAGCCAGCTGCGTGGGTACACGTCCTGCTCAGCCCTCCTTGCAGGAGGGAGGGGTCCCCATCCCTAATTGAGAACTTCCCTCCAGGCAGCCCTGGGAGGCACCGAGCAGAAGACACAGGTGTGTCAGGCTCTTTGAGTGATTTTTTTTTTCTTTTTCTTCCCACAAGACAGCACTAAAAAAAGGAAATGAGAAGCGGGCTCCTTCATAGCTGAGATTCGCTCTGGAGGGCTGCGCCTTGCCTGCCGCTCTCCTCCTGTGTTGCAACACAGGAAATTTGCTTCTGCTCACACCTGGTGTTGTTTCAAACAGCCAGATGGTCCTAACCTCAGTCTCCTGTAATTGATGGCCTACTTGTCTAACCCTGTAACTATCTCTCACTTTAGACACAGATGCTGCATCTCTCTAAATACTGTTCCACATCAAAACATCCTACCTTCCTGTTTCGCATATCAATCAATGCAGCACTTCTTACAGAAACCAGCGATGGCCTGTGTAAACCAGGAGTCAGTGGGTGTAAGCAAGCAGAGATAAAATTATGCAGGCTTAAATTACAAACTGGATGTGCGGTTGAGGGATTTAGACTCGCGTTGCAAAATCAGCTGAGACAAAACCAGCAAGCAAACAGTGACCCCAAGAGCAGATCTTCTAGCATGCTCTGCTATATACTACTCTTTTACAATGACTAACGCTAATCTGGTGTTTCTACACGCCACTCTAACTCTCTACCCATTTCTAGAAAATTCAGATAGCCTAATAATTGCAATATCAATTTTCTGGTTTCTTCTTGTAGGTGGTTTCCTTTAGGTTTCTTACCACAGGGATCACGGTGAGATACCCTAGAGGACACCACAGTACCAGAAGCCATCAGAAGAGCAGGGACACTGTCAGGTCAAAGACCAGAAGCTTTTTACTTGACAAATCAGGGTTTGCCCTGAGTTCCCTGCTTCCTCGCAATCCTTTTTCTGAACAGACTGAAGGCTGACACAGTACCTGGGATCCTGACAAGAGACTGAGGAAACTGAAGCCGAAGTTAATGAGACCGCCAAGACTTTTTGTTTCCTGACGTTAAGCGGAGACAGTGTTTGTCCCTCTCTCATGGGCCAGCAAGGACAAAATTTGGTTGCCAGGTGTTCACAAGCTGAGCCATTAGTGGTGGTTTAGATATGTTTCTTGCATAACTCCTCAGTTTTGTATCACAGCATCTCACCGGTGTTAATGCCTTGTCCTCAGAGCATGCCTGGGACAGAGGAACTGCCATCATCCCCACCTTGTGCAAGGAGAACTGAGGCACAAAGCACACGGAAGATTCACCTCAGCCAGCACAAGATGCCTGTGCCAGGGCATGGGCTGGGTCCTGTTCCTGACTCAGTACAAGGTTTTTGCTTCCTAGTCAGTCCTTCCACCTTGGGCAGATGGTTTTGATCCTGCAATTTCTTTACTTGTGGTATGTCACTGCTCATGGTCTCATCTGGATGTGGTTACATCCATGCTCTCAAGTTCACTGATAGGCACCAGGCATGTTGCTTTGTAAGGTCTGCCCACAATTATATGACAATTACTGCAAGAATAGAGGTCAGGTGTAGCATGGAGAAGGACACAGTAAATTTTAGGTTGCAATTTCATGGGACATAGACAAAAGCATAAGGTTCTGCTTCCCTCTGAGCTCATTCAGCTCACTAATACAAAACAAAACCATCCCAGCAGTACAGCGAGTGGGTGGAGAATCAGGTGGAGCAAAGGAGAAGACAAGGAGAGAGAGATTTTGCTTTAGGCAGTAACAAATCCATAGATCATATCAGCTGCCCATGAAACCACAGCCTTGGTTTACAAGAATTTACTAGGTCAAAAGGAAATGGAAGTGATTCCCCGCCAGTGACATGGGCAGAGGAGCAGTCAGGAGCAAGAGAAGAAACAAGCCTTGCAGGGAGGCGCAGCACTTGTGCGGGCTCTCAGGCTGTGCAGAGTGTATTAGAAAGCAACGTGGGTGCGAACAGCTGAACTGCTCCGTAAGTCACCATACCTCAGTGCAAACTGTTCCTGGCAAAACAAACAACACCCCCCACCCCAAAACCACCCCATCATACTTTGAGAAGTAAGGATATTGCTCGTGTTATTTCCATTTACCCAGCACATGGGTCAGAAATTAAGCCCACAATTGCATTTTTACATGATATCTGGATCCCTACAGGAAAGCGAGTGTGACAATTCTGGGTCTCCCTTTCAGCTCAGTACTTTCCCAATTCCTGGGCCTCGTAATTTTTCCTTCCAGTTGCTATCTCTGCCATCTTGAACTTTACAGTTGAGGTCACATTTTTAACATGATCTGTTAATTCCTGCTTTCCCAATGTGTTTATTTGCTCTCAGGTGTGATTTTCTGTATATCACCATCTGCACTTTGTCTCTAAGAAGCCTGCATTAGCAGAAGTTTCAGATTTTTCTGGCCTTTTTGCAGAACTGCAGGGATGATCCCAGCCTCCCTAACACGCTGAAATGTTGCACAAGCTTGCACCAGATAGAGGTGAAAGCAGTTCAGGACCAGGTAGTGCCTTGTCTTGAGATCAAACTGAACTGCAGATCTGAGGCATTTCCTCAAATCCGTAGGAAGAGCCCAGCTCATCCCAAAGCCTCTGGAAAGAGCGGCCCCAGTATCTCATTATCCAGCCAGCTGGGATGCCCACGGGGAAAGGAGCTACAGCCCAGACCCAAGAACCAGACTTGGCTCTTTCCAGGAGATGTCAGCTAACTGGTAGGGCGCAAGCCCGGGCTCTGCCACGCAATTGCCTCTCCGGTATGCTCCCAGTGCGGTCCCCAGCATGACCTCAGCCAGACCAGCCACCGCCCTCCAAGCAATGCCTGGGCACGGTCTGAGGGTCAGCAGAGGCCAGCGATTACCCCGCCTTGGCAGGCAGCAGCTGGATGCTCGCCAAAGCACGCCAGATGGCGCGGAGGCCAAAGAACCGTCCCTGCCCTTTACCGGGTAGCGATTTATCTGTGCAGACACAGCCACTGAGCCTGAAATATAAATAGTTGTATCTAGCAATGGGGAATGGAAACTGTCCTGGTCACTGGTTTTGATGTATTTATGGCTGCTTTTAACGTAAATCTAAGTTTTCAGTGCTAACGGTCTAAGCTTGCAAAGGATTTTCTCCTTCCGCCACCATATTTTTGGCAAAAGTTAGAAACAAATACAACGACATCTCTTGCCTCCTTGCCTCCAGTACCCTGAAAGGATGGGAGGGATCTGGAGTTGGATGAAAATCTATTACACTTGCTATTCACGCTTCAGATTGCAGTCATAGCTGTGGGTATCTGAGCAGCCACACAGGTGCTAAAGGAGCTGCTCCTGCGTCAGTAAGATCAGAGAAAGGCCTCTATTGTTTAATTTTGGGGTATTTATCGGCTATAAATCAAAGGACTAAAACATACTGAGATATCAGGGAAAATGTCTTTTTTCCCTGTGTTAACAGCAATGCTCTATGATAAAGCTATTATTTCAAAACATGACCTATTTTCACTTGCACTAGTCTTTTTAACTATCCTGAAAGAAGGATGTTTATACAATTTTGCAAAGAAAGGTGAACTGCTCTGCTCCATTTACATTTCTTTGTTCCAAAATGTATTCTTCTTGTTAAGATTCCAGCAGACAAGGAAAGCAGACACAGCAGTTACTTTCCAATGTGAAACTTAAAACCACATCTCCCCCTCAGAAAACACAGAATGAGTCACAGGAAGGGGCCACTTGCTTGCAAAACTCATTAAAAGCAAGGCAAGGCAAAATGGATTTCCTGTATCAATAAATAGATCGCTGGCAGCAGGCAGAACACCTGACAGTGCTGGTGGCTGAAAACTGGTCCAAAGGTAACCATCAGAAAAGCCAGATCAATTCTTCAGCTGAGAGACTGTGTCATCCTAGTACAGAGTCTTCTTGGCATTAGTTGGCTTAATCCACCAAAGTCCTTAAGAACATGCATTTCAGCACAGGGCAGGCCGACTCAAGCACATGCTGATAAATTATGTCCATATTTATTTCACAAAGCAAGCCTTATTAAAGGATGCGTGAGTAGTTCTGCAGAGATATATGCAGTGCAGGTCAAAGTTTTGTTTCCCAAGTTCATGAAAAAAAAAATGAAGACGACTTAGTCCTTACCTAAGCTTAAAATGTAGCTGTAATTGCAACTTTGTTTTGCTGTTTGCAGTACCCCTTGGGCACTTCAGCATGGATTTCCTTTTGGTCAATGTTATTCTCTCCTGTTCGGCAGAGGAAACCGAAATGGCCTTCTCACCTCTTCTGTGCAATGCGGACACATGGGATTTGAGGCAAGCCTCCCTGAGAGGCAAAAGGCAGAGCTCAGCACCTGACCTGGTACCACGTCAGTTCAGCACGAGGATGGAAACAAGAAGCTGCTTTTTTTTTGCCATTTGCTCTGGTTTTGTTCCCTTTCCCAAGTTCCTCCTAGAATAAAACCCATTTCTCATTTTGCCTTTATTTTTCTGCTTCACATCTCAGATCTCAATGAGGATCTCTTCCCCAAAGCATCCAGCAGCTTGTAATTCCCTCTATGCCATTGCCAGGATCTCTTTAGAGCCAATCTCTCATTTCTCATTTACAAGAAGCCCTTTCCCTGCATACTTCTAACATATTACAGAACAAAATGAGGGGCTAGATTTTACTGCAAGCAAGAGAGCTAGGACTACCTGAGGTTGTGGCACTGTAAGAATATTCCCTTTATCACCACAATTTACTGGACTTTTAAGAAAAGAAAAAAAAAAACAACCCACCACAAATACACCCAAAAACCCTACACCAAGAACAACCTCCTGTATTTGCCTTTTTATGCATTCACAGCAGAGTTGAAAGTTGTAGCTTTCAGCACCAATGGTCTTCTGCCTCTTGCAATGAACCAGCCTGAGGTACTTGATGTCATCTGCAATGCATATTGAATGAAGACTATTTATTTATAAGGAAAAAATAATGTAGCATTCTGGGAATCTTCCCTACCTTCCACATGGCATCAAAAAAACCCCCAAACAACTTTATAGTCTTTGCTGCTCTGGAAGCTTGCTCTCTCATACTTTTCCACCTCTAGTGTTAATGGGATATTCCAGGAGCAATGAATATGTCCTTATAAAGTTTGTTTTGCTGATGCAAAAGCACCATTTCCCTGACTTTTAATTAAAAAGGCACCTTCATTTCAGAGCCTGTCTCCAGAGCTCAGTGTAAATGTTTATACAAGCCAGAGACATACAGAAAATAGAGAAGATTGAAGAAGCAGGGACTGCAGGCTGCGCAAATACAGCTACTCTTGTATTTCTAACACAGAACATGAGCTGCCACAGAGCTTTATCAACCCCAAATATCTTTTGTTTTCATACCAGCTAACAGAAGCCTGGCAGTATCACCACGCTGCAGTCAGTTTGCTCAGCAAACTCAGCAGAGGGAGCAAAAGGCAGCGGCTGTGTTCTCATGGGCTCCTCACTAGCAAAACGGTCAATGTCAAAGCAGATAAAAAAATAAAATAAAAAAAACCAACAAAGCTATCTGGTCTCATTGCCATGAATGACAACACTCCCATTCAAAACAGATGGCTGGTTTTTCCTTAGGTCACATCAGGAATTAGACAAAAGGAAGATCCAAAAAAAATTCTGGGGTGGTGTAGGATTCCTGACTAGTCCAATTCACTTCAGTTCCTGTCTGGTTGCTCTTGGCTGCGACGCACGGCTCCCACACCCCAAAACAGTCAGAGCCCAGATCCCCACCCCACCCCCCTCAATAAACTCTTCCGTTTGAAAAGGCTCTGGGTCAAACACTGCAGCTGAACAGCAGAAGTGTTGCAAGTGCTGGAAGGAACGCCCATAGTCCCACAAAATACAGGTACTTGAGACCGGAGCTACAGTTTCAGCAATTCTGCAAAAGCATTCTACAGAAAATTAGAAAGTCGGAAAAAAAATTGTATTTGCCTTTATTGCAACATATATGTCTACCCCTGTTGCATTCAGCAGATCAAAATGAGGTCTTAAAACGATTCTCATCATTGCAGTAGCACATACATACACAGAGCAAATACTCTCTATAAATAAGCTTTGAAATAATAGTCCATAACTACAAATAAAAAATACCCAATACCCTTTTAGTCCTCCCTCTCCAAATTACAGCAGTAACTTTTAACTTCAATGTAACAAGTATGGTATTCTGTCCCCCACAAAACACAGCCCGAGAGGTATGGTCATCAGCTTCAAGGAAATAAACATTAGTCACTCCTCACTGCTGCATATTCTAGTTTATGTGTATTCTATAAATAGAATATACTGTGATTTAATGTGTCTGCATATTTAGGTTAGCCAAATATTCTTTCTCTAACAGAAAACAGCACTACACTGCAAGCAAGGTAGATTGTTTTTCTTCTTTCACAGAAAGAGTAGGAATTTGTTAAACCATCTTTTACTTCTACATGAATTAACAAAGCAGTTTAAATACTACGCATAAAATTGCTCAGCGACCAAATCAAAAGGTCTTACACTCTTTGAAAAAGTACAGTGATCTTTTCTAGCAGGCCAAAAGTTCGATTTTCAAGTCTTTTCTGTGAGCAATTGAGAAACATCAGTTACAGAAACACACATTTTTTTTCACTGTTCAGCTCTATTTCAACTTTCAGATACAAAAGGGTACACAGTATGTCAGAAGTAAGGCGTTTAACTTCGCAGAATCACAGAAATGTTGGCCAGAAGGGACCCCTGGAGGTCATCCAGCCCAACTTCATGCTTGAAAGAGACGACTGCCAATAGTTGAAGTCAGCTGTAACTCTGTTCAAGAAAGTCTTGAAAAACTCCGTGATGGAGACTCAACAGTGTCTTAGGGTTACCTGTACCGGTGCTGTACTATGCCTAACAATCTGATAGAATTAAAGTGACCACTCATTCATGCTATCAGTTGGTTTGAAATACTAACAGCAACAAACAATTCTGGATTAAGTTAAATTACAGATAAACTTTAAAATAAATACATAATGGGCTTCAGTTGTGGAGAACTTCCAGGGACCGTCTTTTCTGGTGGAAGCTACTGTGTGTGGTACCTTAGGAAAGTAGATCTTAACTACTGTTAAGGATAAAAACCATAAAATTGACAGCCTCTTACCGAAGAGAAGGGTTGGTTTGGGTTTATTTTGCATAATAAGTAGACTGAAATAGGCCTTTACCAAGAGTGAATTAAAATAGGATGCAGTTAGTATGTTCATCCATTCACTCAATCACTAATGACAAATATTAATGGATATTTAAAGTGTGGCTATATTTAGAGATGCAACCATCTCAGTAGGGCAACCTGCAAGCCTCACTGATTGTCATTCAGAAAATCCATACTACATTTTTCCATCTTTAAGTGAAAAGACGTGCATTTTCTTTAAACTTTCAAGACAGCAATGATCAGCCTGCAATGTTCAACACGCACTCCCTCCTCTCTGTGTTTATCTAATCCTGGTGTCTCCAAAGGGGGGCACACACTTTGCCCAAAGCAACAACGCTCATGGGAGAAGAAAGACTTAAGGAGAGCTCATCACTGCACACTGCAGCTGTATAAAGGATTGCACTTACTTTCACTACTACTGAAGGCACAGAGAAATCATAATTTGGCCCCCTGACATCCCAGATAAAGTCTACCGCCCTGAACGTTAGGAAACCTCTACTATAGAATTACCACCCTGCCTGTGTTGCTATCATCCTTGACATGCAAAGCCAGAATTTCTTGAAGCAGAAACAATATGATACAGAGCAGCTGTTTCCAAACTTCTGGTTGCTAACTGGCCACAATCAAAGCTTAAAATTTCTCCTGGACCACTCTGCCTTCCTATTATTAAATTCTTAACTGAAAACACTACAGAGAAGCTGCAAAACATGTACCATAGCCTTACCGGTAACAAGCTGGCAGAGACTACAGCTTGTGAACGACTGTTTCAGCCACACTGAAACACAATATAGATGGAAACCCATGATGCCATTTTCAGTGTTTCAGTGAACAATTAGACTTTCAAATATATTTTAAGAGGGGGAGGGGGGAAAAAAAAGCTTCTTTCCTAGCTACAAGCACATTTGAGAATCATTTGGCATATGGTCACTTGACGTCTAGGTTTTAAGTAAAGTATTGCACTATGTAAAGGTAGACCATTTGGAAAACATTATCAACTGATCTGCAGTATTGCTTTTAGCACACACAGTTAAGTCTTAAGGCCGTCAAAAGCAGGTAACAAAACCAGTATCTACAGCGTGCATCTGGGCAAATAATGAAAAAAAAGATGAAAGAAAAAAATTTCATTATCTTGGAGGACAGTAAATTGCACTAAAAGTATCCATTATTTATGGTACAAAACCAAAAATAAAAATCCATACAGTAAAAACTTGAGATGCATCATTCACCAGCATCTAGGTTCACATTTTAGCCAAAATAACATTTCAGATAAAACTATTTATTTTGACAAAATCATCAGTGTTCTTGGCTCAGTAATGATCTCAAAATGCAGCACATTCTGTGCATAAGATACCTTTACTGAAAATCAGTGACTTTGGTAAGATGAGCACTACGCACAGTAGCCTGTACCCTCCACTTGCACACTTTCCTAAATCCAAATAACTACTCTTGAAGCAAGGTACTTTTCAATTTGAGAAAGACTGCCAGAATCTGGCCATCTTATTTCATTTGCTTTCTACTTAGGTTAAGGTTACACATCTTATTTCCTCAGAAGTGTTGCCAAGTCAAAACAACAGGCTGGCCAGAAAAAAAAAAATCAACACAGCTCTACTGGCTTTCATAGCTACATTGATTCACAACAGCTGAGGATCTAGACTAGCAATTAACTTTTAAACACACAGTTGTTGGCCAAGCAAGGGCAAAAGGAAGAATCATTTGCTCCTTCAAAGAAAAGAATTTTGACATAGAGACTGCAAACCCCATTCCTGTCACCAGACAATGTCAGGAATAGTGAGCACTTTCAGCTCCCTTATTTGCAAGGGGTTCTGAGGAGATCAAAGATGACTTCAGTGATGCAGGAAAGATACAGAACCACTTTATGACCTTATGGCCACATGTTTAACCGCAACTCCAACATCACTTCACTTTTATTTGACCTTAAATAATGAAGCTGTATGGCACAATTTGAGGAGCTGGATGAAGAGACAGAAATGTAACTGCTAGTCCTAGTAAGACTCCTTGCTGCCATCTGGAAGTGTGACTAAGTATGACAAAGCATTTCTAAATTTGCTCGCAGCAGAAGAATACAATGCTCACATCACAGATTCCAGCTGAACTGTCAACAGCAAAAGCCAAGTGGTGTTCTTTCGAGACGCGCAAAATCATTCTTTGAGCTGAGGCCAACAGTTTGGAGATGCAGTTAAGGTGAGGGTGGATGTGTATCCTGAGTTTCAAACGGCGGCAGAGGTTCTCTCCAGAAGGTGAACTGACTGTAGGTATCAGAACAAGGGAAGTCTGAAGAATGGCTTCTTTTCAACAAAGGGAAAATATGATCTACCACTTCGCACAGTCTGACATAGCTGGAAAATAAAGACAAAAAAAAAGAATGCTGAACCATTTCAGATGGTTCTTGCTTTGAATTTTTACAAGGGCCCCCACTAAGGCACGGCTACTCTTGCCCCTGCCCCAAATGAACTAAACTAAACTCCGTTTTGAAGCCTAGCTTCCAGAGAAGATTCACAATTCAGGTAAGAAATTTATTCATTCTAAGCAATGATATTTACCTAGTAGGAAAGAGATACCCTTTTCCACCCAGATACCTGCTAAAAAATTCAAGCCCTGTATTTTGCTTCTCCATTTTTGTCCAGCTTGTCTCAAGCAGCTTCCTGCTCAAGTGATTACTTGTATTTTATACACATATGGCTCCCTTTCCACTAAGGCCTTTGTAATGTTAAGAGTGTCCATTTCCATTCGGCATTAGGCGCTCAGTGCCCGAGCATCTTACTGGAAGCTCTTAGCCCTATCTTCAGATATTCTTTTCTGGGCTCTTCTAGACAGGAGCTCCAAACCCATGAAATATTGAAAAGGCCATGAAAAGGCAGATGGCTTCAGGAAACCAGCTAGTCTCATTTTTATGCAAACTAACTCACACTCTGGTAATTCCTCTACATGATTAAAGTAGATGCAATATATTAAAGTAAGTACTAAACAACTTCTTTTTATTGTTTTTTTGTCAGTTTAACTGCAGGAAAGTGGAAAGCTTGTAGTTTATTCTACATTTTTTATGTTTTGTTTGAAATATTCTACGTAATCTTTCATTAATAAAACCAAATGGATCTTTGGGCAACTTGAGTCATAAATTAGAACAGCAAATTAATTTTGTCTTAAAGATGCTGAGGTAAGAGATTGCTTACGATGAGATGTTTGACTTTGCATGCTCTTGTATAAGTTCTCCTTTGGGGTTAACTGTAAATATCCTGTTTAAAGAAACACCCACTTGTTTGTATGAATAAACATCCTAAGCAGAGGAGAAAAAAAAAATAAAAAAAGAAAATCATTATTCTGCCTTTACACAATTAGATTTATTCTTGCTAGAATATATTATACAGAACAACATATTTGCAAAGTACTGGTACTAAATTTACCTAGTTATATGATAACTGAAATTCTCCATTACAATACAAATGAAGTCAGTCTAACAAACTGATCATAAAACAGGCAATTTGTAGCTAGGCAAGGAGTTTGCCACTTCAGTTTAAGCTATCAATCAAAATCATCTCTTCAGTAACTTTCCTTGACACAAAAATAACATTCAATAAAAGGCTAATGATATTTGGTGTAAAAGCATGTGCAGTTTCTCTAAATTGGAGAGACATGATTTCACAGGTGGTCCTCTCTCTGGACAAGGAGTTGGCTGGATGGTCACACTCCAAGAGTTGTGGTGAATGGTTCAAATTCTGAGCACAGGCCAGTGACGAGTGATGCTCCTCAGGGGTTAGTACTCAGACCGCTGCTGTTTAACATCTTTATCAGTGACATGGACAGTGGCATCGAGCGCACCCTCAGCAAGTTTGCCGACGACACCAAGCTGTGTGGTGCGGTCGACACGCTGGAGGGAAGGGATGCCATCCAGAGGGATCTGGACAGGCTGCAGATGTGGGCCGGTGCATACTTCACAAAGTTCAACAAGGCCAAGTGCAAAGTCCTGCACTTGGGTTCAGACAACCTTAATCACAAATGCAGGCTGGGCAATAAGTGGATTGAAAGCAGCTCTCTGACTTACGGGTGCTGGTCAGTGAGAAACTGAACATGAGCCAGCAATGGGCGCTCGCAGCCCAGAAGGCCAAACGCATCCTGGGCTGTATCAGAAACGTGGCCAGGAGGACAAGTGAGGTGATTCTGTCCCTCTACTCTGGTCTTGTGAGACCCCACCTGGAGTTCTGTGTTCAGTTCTTGAGATTCCAACATAAAAAGACATGGACCTGTTGCAGTGTGTGCAGGGAGGGCCATAAAAACAGGCCTGGAGTACCTCCCCTATGAGGACAGGCTTAGAGAGTTGGAGTTGTTGAGCCTGGAGATAAAAAGGCTCCAGGTAAACCTTACAGTGGCCTTCCAGTACCTCAAGGGGGCCTGTAGGAACGGAGGAGTGAGACTCTTTATCAGGGAGTATAGTGATAGGACAAGGGGTAACAACTTCCAACTGAAAGAGGGTAGATTTGGACCAGATATTAGGAAGAAATTCTTTTCTGTGAGGGTGGTGAGACACTGGAACAGGTTGCTCAGAGAAGTTGTGGAAGCCCTTCCCCTGGCAGTGTTCAAGGCCAGGCTGGATGTGGCTTTGAGCAACCTGGTCTAGTGGGAGGCGTCTCTGGCCATGGCAGCGGGGGTGGAACTAGATGATCTTCAAGTTTCCTTCCAACTCAAACCATTCTATGATTCTAGGATTTCATTTTTCTTTCAGAGAGTATTTAACTTCCTGAGTGCATTATACTGTGTATATTGCAACAGCATACAGAGGTTGAAACAAATGACGTGTAAAATAGCAATTAGTTTATAAGGACAAGGTCACAAAAGGATGTCGTAACAACTGTGTCCACATTCAAAACCCTGAGAAACATCTTTTAGCTCCTGAGGTTGGATTTGTGCCATATGCCAAAATAGCAGCAGTGAGCCCCAGCAGGTAATGCAGATGCAACTCTGGCAAGTACACTTAGACGTAAAAATTAGGAGTGTCTTCTAAGAAATACAAATTGTTAAGGAAAACAATGAATAAGTTCTGAAGAAAGCTTGACAAAAGCAAAGATGGAAATAACCCTCAGAAGATCAGAGCAAAAACAAGCTTCCATTTTACTAATATAAAACACATTTTTTAAATCTAGGGTAGTGAAAGACTAGAATGTTAATGAATATACAAAAATTATTTTTATCTCTATATTGTAAAGATTCTTCCAAAAAAATTAAGTAACTGAGCAAGTCACTTCAGGAATTCAGCATCCTGGCAGTCCTTGCATGATCTACACCTGTAACACCTATGAGAATCGAAATTTCCCCGATTCTGCCCAGGGAAAAAAAACAAAAAAAACCAAAAGCCAAGCATTGCAGAAAAATGAGAAAACAATGATCCTGATCTTCACAAAGCCAGTGCTACATCTCACACCTGAGAACTGCACTCCAACAGTCATCAGAGTAGTTATCAATAATTCTTACTTGAAATTGTCTTGAAGTATGTATGAAAATAATGATTTTATTTCCTCAAGTTTCCAAAAGTGAAACTAGAGGTAGACATAAATCATAATAGGAACTACAAAAATGTTTAAAAAGTTATTTCAAAACCATGTCAAAAGGTACCTTGATAATGGAAGTTAAGTTGTGTATGATATAGGAACTTAATATAGCAATCAGACAGTGAGGACCTTCAAAATCATGCTTTTAAAAACGTAATTTGCCAAAAGAAGAAGCTGAAAAAAATACTGCTTATAAGTGTTAGCAACCCTAAAAAAATATGAGACAAACATAGAAATAAAGTCCTATCAGCAAGGCACGCTGAAGCCTTTCAAATATTGCTAAAACATCCATGGCTTCAGTGCCAAAATATCTGTCCAGCATTTCAGTATCTAAACTGCTCAGTCTCTGAATGCTCATATTCATGCTGGCAATGGCCAATGTCCACATTTATACTGATAATTTCACAAAGCTATGAATGTATCTGCTAATGAAGGCATCTCAGCTGTCACAGCAGATCAGGCTGGGATCCGTGGTCCTTGGGCACTTCGGTTAGAAGCCCTTAGCTCTCCTGGAATCAGTGGAGAAAGATGGTCACCTAGTACCTGGATTACTCTCCAGACACATCCCATTTCTCTCCACCAACTAAGGAAAGAGGTAACCAAAGTGTTCTCTTACTAATCATACCAGGAAATATGAAAGCTCAAAGTCCATTCTCTTAAGAGCAGTGGCATGGCCAGGATGCAGGCAAACAGTTAAGTGGGTTTAGCTTCCAAAACACGGTGGATACACCCAAGCTGCATGCCAACAGTCTTTTAGCGATAAACTCCACACTGGTGTTACCAGGTTTCTTGTTACACATTACTATATTAAACACCAGTTTCTCCAGGAAATATTACCTGCCAATACAGAGCTGCAGGAAGTACCAAACGCTCTGTGGGGCTCCTGGGCACAAATAAGGGCTCAACTGCCTAGTTTACTTAACATGTAAACTGAGGTGCCCAGTGAAACTGTTAACATCTAAAGAATATGCTTTTTATACGTCCTCTTCTGACAGTGGGACACTTTCAAAGATTTTGAGTGAAACAAAGCCTCTGTCCTTCCTTAGGCACTTACAATTTATTTACACTAGCAAACTAGTGATATTTACACTAGTAAACTAAACAGTGTGGGTGCCCATTCTCAGGCTTGGAAGTCTCTTGACACTGTGTCAGTATTATTAAACTCTCTATACCACTCCCCTCAAAAACAAACAAAAAAACCCCAACAAACCAACACAAAACCAAAAAATAGCTACTCCACATACACCACCCCCCTTCCTATATATCACATATATATCATATCCCATATGATGATATAAAATGCTCATTGGAGAGATTCAATTCCTCAAGCTAACACAGAAATCATATACAGAAATTTCCTGGAAGACTGCTAGCAGCCAGTGTGAAAACAGTTTCTTGGAGCATGCTAATAGTTTGAAAGAAGGGATACTCACATGCCGGGGTCCCTACCTCTGCCCTAGCCCCTGAGAACGTTTCCTTTTCTGGATGCATAGAAGTATGCTCTGGGCTAGGACAGGATTAAGAAAAGCCTACAGCTCAATTACACAGCCTTGACACGGGTGACACAGATCTATCTTCCCCTCTCAAACAACATGCAAAGTAGAGCCTTTTGATTTCAGTGGGACAACCCAAGTTCTTCTGAGTGTACTTAGAGTTTGAAGTCCCACCACTACTCAACTGAAAGATTTTTTTATCTGTACAGAGGTATCTCACTGACATGGTATCAGTGTGGAGTAAAATGAGATCAGTGTTTTCACATAACTATGTAAGAAATCCTTAAGCTTAAGATTTCAACTAATATTTACTGTTAGGCTAACTTATGCAGATAAAGTATAGTTACCCTGCATCTTGCTTTCATCCTATACTGTGAGGTCTTCGAGGAAGAACCTTTATACTTTCCTTTGTAAAGGGCCTAATAAAACATTCTTAACTCTCATTTAAAGCTTTTAGGTTCTAATGTACAGAACTATGAAATAAAAGCAACCTTTCTGTTCTCTGCAATGGAAATAAATCCAGCTATTACTTACAGCAGGTCTGTTTCCAAAAGCAGCATAAAAGGGTTCTGTGTTAGGATAAAACAAATTTTTGATGTCTGTCAAACACTGAACTTTAAATTTTTCTGGCTTCTTTTCTATCACCTCCCTGAAACGATAAAAAAAAGAAGGCTGAGTAAGTACACATGAAATACAGCACAATTCATTTTATTTCCTTTATTTAACATTTTTCACCTAGCTAGAT
Source organism: Apaloderma vittatum (assembly GCF_000703405.1). Lineage (NCBI taxonomy): Eukaryota > Metazoa > Chordata > Aves > Trogoniformes > Trogonidae > Apaloderma > Apaloderma vittatum. Next base: position 21,590 of record NW_009719983.1, on the reverse strand, counting down.
ATTCCTACAGAACCTCCACCCTTCTCCAGTAAATCTTCATGTGGAAATCACAATGCCCATGAAGACAAAATAGCATTCCCAAGCTTACAGAATAGACACAGGATATAAGTCCTCTAAAGCAAGAGAACTTCTATTGAAACCTATGTTGTAAAGATGGCCACTGAGTAAGGATGGTTATTACAGGGAGTAGCTGCTAAACAAAGACTTACAAAATATAAACTGTCATCAAGTAAACTGCTTCCTGAGAACTGCAGAATGATTCACAAATCATACTAGCCTTCACTGTGTATAGCACCTTCTTTTTACTGAAAAAAAAAAAAGACTGCAATTCCATAAGTACTAGAAGCACCTCAGCCTGTTAAAATACTTCTACAATCAGGGTCCTCCATCACTGTTCACTATTAGTAGCTAAGGAATAAAGGAATCTTCTATTTTGCTTCAGTTGCTCCTTACAGAATTCATTAATGAACAGAGGAGTTCTCATCTCTGGGCAAAAGCACTTTCACAACAGCTTCTCTTGGCAAGGAGACTGAGCAGGTGGCAGAGTCTGGAACTCCCATAATATAGGAAGATGCCAGCATGACACAAAAGCCCTTAAGAAGCTCAGAATCCCACACCCTAGCACCAACACATATGTTAAGGAAGACGGGAATAGTATAGAAGCTTCCTAAGAGTAATGTAGCCCTTTGGAACAGCAGCTCCACGTGTAAGTTGAAGTTTGAGAATATGCAAAAGAGGAATGAAACCACCTTTCCTCAGTCTCGCATACACATGATCTCAGAGCCCTCAAAAGCACAGTAATTACATCACTGGATAACAATGAAGCCATTTTTATTGTCCACATCACAGCAGTTAAAATAGCAAACACTCAAAGTTGGGCATTCTATAGTCTAAACAAGATATCCAAAAAAAAGTATCACTTTAAATACAACTCTAGATATGAGGAGCATAAGATAGCAGTAACTACCCTTTCACTGCATTTATTATTTAATCAGTCTAAGAAGTGCACTGTAATACCTCCAAGGTCTCTTATATTTAGAACACAACCAGTAAAACAGCCTGTAGCATGTCACTCAATCAGGAGAACATCTGAACAACCTTTCATTAAAAATTCTAATGAATATATCCTGTCACGGCAGCTTTTAACAGCTTAAAATATTTTCAGTAATCATTTCACATGCCTCACTGAATTAGGAAGAAGTTATAGTATTCATAAACTGTGCTATTATTATTCACTTATTACAGTTCAACACCTAGAAGAAGCGAACATTGCCCACACAGAATACCACAGTGCAGTCAGGAGCGTGAAAAGTTCATTTTCACATTTATTTCTTCAAAACCCACCAAGTCGGTTTTTTTCACAAAAAAATATTTATGCCAATTGGAACACCTTAGAAGTCAAGGTAAGAGTGATTGTTATGAGTATATGAACATTTTTCCCATAGCTATTCATTAACACACTGCGTTAGACACATGAAACCAACAGGCAGTACGTACTAGTAAAACAAAACACAGATGTATACTGAGGCACGTCTAAAAGATAAAATAAACAAAGCAACTACTGAATTTTGGTCTTTCTCAAACTAAATTGCTTCTTAATTAGATTATGCACCAATATGCCACAAAATATTATGAATTATTTCAAGAAATTCCATTAAAAAAAGCTGAGAATTCAGCCTCCACTAACCTCCGAGTTTCTTTCTGCGTAAAAGTGAAATTGCATTACCTGTGAAAAGCTGAGAATAAGCTGCTTGGACTCAGCAAGACTGGCCCTTGAGGCAGCACAGTTCCCCGCTCATTGACCCAGTGCAAGTATCCTCTGGTCATGTCTGCCATTCCAATAGCACGTGCTGAGCAATACAGAAACTTATATCCATTTCTGTGAACAGGAATAAAACAAGAAATCACTGTAAAAAATAAAGCAGGCATTTTGTCATTAATAATTTTGTGGGTTTATTTTTACGTTAATCAATTGTCACTGTTAAACAGACTTATGTTCAACCTAGACTTACTTGAAAGGAATAAAAACATTTGTGCCCGAAATTGCATAATTAAATCTGTCTACGTTCGCTGTGCTTAAAAGATTTGCGCCTAAAGATGATTCACTGATCTCTGGTCTCCTCCTGATTTATGAATTTATATGGTTTTCTATCTATCCTTGCCTACTGGAGCCATACTCCTTAGAAGTAACTGAAATGACATCTGCCAAGAGAAAAACACTTGGCATAAAGCTGTATCAACAGTGTTGTACTCCTGCCTCTTGGGCCCCTCCAAAAAGACCAGTCAATGTGCAGCAGTAACATAGTACTTCAAGTCAGAGTAAATTCGATCTTCAAAACACAGTACGAGAAGTAATCTTTGACTTGACACCGAAATAAAAGTTTTGGCAGAAGTCACAGGTTACCCTTGGTTCTTTTCATGATTGAATGGAGCCCAGTGATGTTAGTCCAACCTAATAACAATTTAATTTTCAAGTCCTACAAAGAAATTACTGTTCATAAAATAAATACTGTATTCAGCGCACGCATAGTCATTAAGTCTAACTATTGAACATTTATATGGTGTTCAGCTGTAATATCTAGCCACTACATAATTAACTTGGTAATTTGAAAAACAACATGACTCAAATCTATTTTCCCTCCCTATGTTTATGATCACCAAAGCCCTAACAATTGACAATGCTGGCAGGCATAGAAGTAACAACTGCAATTAAAAAAATTAATGAGCATTTCCACCAAATGTAATGCAGAGGTTACACACAGAATTAAATACTACTCAGTGTGTGAATTCCCAGGCTGTCCTGTCTTTTCTGTGACCACATATGTCTATACAGAATAAAAGCACAGACAAGTATCTCTGGCATAATTTAGATTCCATCATCCATAATTTATAATTCATCATCTGTGCAAAACAAAAAGCAATAAATGAACCTTAACATAACCCTAGTACACAGAACAAATGAGATTAATTTAGAAGATAGTTGCGATGTGTACCAGAGGCTCTTTAAACATTTGTGGTAATTTGAATATACATAAGAACAGATGAATTTCATATATTAAAAGAAAATCAATTTTATTTTTTGTGTAAAACAAATATCAACCGAAACAGACTGCAATCAGTAATTCTCCTTGTAAAAGTTAAAATCGGATACTTTATGTGATCGCATTCAGACATCAGTTATTTTTTCTCTTCGTTTCCTTTGTTTTCCTCTCAATTGCCCATCAGAAGACTTACCACACTCTTGTCTCTGACCCTCCGGTGTACACAAGGGCTTGGCTACATTGCAGAATGTATCCAGGGAACCAACAGGACACCTATACTCTTGCACTCACCCTGCTCACCTAGTAGCATTCCCACACATCACTCCATGTGTATGGTCTGACTGGTTTTCTCCTGTTCAGATTCATCATAGGAACTATCCCTTTTTTTATATATTGTTCTAGGTCATACCAGGATACCCTCCCTGTTAATAGTATTAACCAACCTAAAGCACAGCCGACCTACTGTTGTCCAATATATCTTCAAAAGTTAACGTGAAAAAAAAAAAAAAATCAAAACATAATTAGATGTCAGGTATATTGAGCCATATTTGGAAGATGCCTGTCTCTCTCTATGGATTACACAGAGTGTGCAAGTGTCCAAGTGCTTCCACGAAAAGTGGCACAGAAGGTATTTATTAACATGAACCAAAAGGCATCAGTGCAGGTCAGCTACTGAGCTTTAATAACAGCTCACCCTGGTGTTGCCAAGTAAAAGCCTGTTCCTCAGGCTCTTCAGAGCATCTGTCTTACTGACTTTCAATGCCTTTAAATTCCACTTAAAGCAATGTTTACTTATCACCTACTCTCAAAATGACAGAAAAATATTTTAAGACTGATCCTTCCTAACTTTCAATTTAACAATGAAATAACAATGAATATTTATATACAGAAGTAACAAATCAAAATGTATAATCATCAATAGTCAAGATCATCATCATTGTATTTGACTCATCATTATTTACACAAGAAATAAACCAACAAGAATATTAGCAATGAGTATCTGAAATAGGTCTATCCCTACTCAAGGTAAGACATGGCGCTGTGCTCTAAGGGCAAGATTTATTTTGCTTGGCTAGAAGCCTAATGTTTAGACATCCCAAATCTAATCTCCCTTTCTACCCACTGGAGAGGGAACTCCTCCAACTGGATTCATCCCACGTGTTTTAGATTCCATCCCTGCACGACTCCAGATGAGTCAAGTTTGGCAAGAACTCCACCCACAGTGACTGCCCTAGGCCAAACAGCCCTCATGCATTTCACAAGCTCCCCAAGAAGGAAAGAAGGGAGAGCGTATTAGTGTCTTACAAATTCATGATGCTAAAACTCCCAGCTTGAAAGAAAGCTCCACTTGCTGCAGCTGCACAATTCAATCCAGTTACTACAGCTTTTGGAACTAATTGTAGCTATCTGTTTGGGATGGCTGGAAGAGGAACCACTACTCAGGGGTTTGCCTTTGATACCACACAAAGCAGGTTTTACTCTGGATTTCATACAGCAGATGTTTACACTGTGTAAGCATAACTAAAGTGATGAGATACTGATGAAACTGTTGCCTTTATAGGTCAAGAGAATCTGAGAGAAATTTTAATTTTTATGTAAACACATAATTCATTTTTACTCAAAAATAAGTAAACACAAACAAGAGAGAGATGTATGAACAGATTTACTGAATACTTACTGGCTCACTTTATGGTACAACTTTGCGATCCCTTGGTGTGTCCAATCTTTGCCAAGAGTTGGCAAAATATGACCTAAAGTATCTGACCTGAATAAAAGAAAATATAATTGAACTGAAAAAAATCATGCTAATACTTACAATGCAAAACCCTCTAAGTTATCTGGCTTCCGGCAAAGGAAAAAAAGGTTTTCTGTAAAGTATTGTTTGTGGTCAGAAGAGGATGACTTTATTCCCTTTTCTTCTGAGATAAACTGACACATCCATCCTTGGCCATCTTGTTTGAATTTACTCTTGTGGCCAGGACTTGTCTCCATGAGCAAGCTCATGGCCCATAAGGTAACATGGAAGTTACAACAACGAGGCTATCAAGCAGACCCATGTAGTGGGCTGGCACTTCTCCACATGAAGCAGGCAGCAGTTGGTCACACACAAAGCATTATTAGGAAATAATTATACTAGGTTCAGTGTATTTCCTGCTTTACATGAAAGAAAACTATTTACACTACAATAACATCTAGAAATTCCAAAAAATTATCACCTCACTTGACTAAGCATTATACAGATATACAGCAAGAAATCCACACTCTGAATATCTTGCATCTTAAGAAAGGAAAACATTAGGTAGTGGCTTAGGCTCGGTGTGCAATGGTATTGTAAGGTGAAGTGATCCAGTAACTCTCTGGTCAGCTCAACAGCAGAGGTGAGAATAGATCTCATTCACTTTATTGAAGCTTAAGAAAACAAAGCAAGGGGAATATACATGGGGGAAAAAAAAAAAAAAAGAGTTTGCCCTACAATGTATAAAATTACAAGGAAAGAAGTAGTTTCAATTTAAACCAAGGTTCACCCTAGATTGTTCTTGGAAGCTATTTTTCCCTCTTTTTTATAATTAGATATAGCTAAGTTTGATTTTGAAAGAAATAGATTTTGAAACAAATCTAAGCATCTAGTTTCAAAAGGTTGAAAGGTAATGCTTAAATTCTTATTACGTGTTTCCCTGTTCTACACACAATGGTTTTCCCCTACGTTAAATAAACAAATAACTAAAAGGCAGTTAATGAGTCAATCATTTTGATCACTCCAAAATTGTGGGTTCTACCCAAAGTACTAATGTGACACTTGCCATCAAATTCCAATTCTGGCACTTCTAAATAATAATGTGTCTCACTGGAATGTTCCAGTAATACCTTTTAAAACAGAATTCACGTTTCCTCTTTTTAATGTAGCCAAAGTACTTCATAAGTGTGATGCTGCAAAAAGGTTATGATTTTGCAGAAGGTCCTGCGATACTGCTGTAAATATTATCATGGAACACCAATAGGTGACAAATAGGCATTTATGGCATGTCTTTATTATATTAGAGTGGAATTAATAATTCTTGTGTTGTTTGAAAGCCAAACTGAAAAAAAAACCCCAAAACCACAATCTCCCCCAAAACACTGGAATAAGATGGTTCTGTGACTCAAAATTCCCTGTCAATTACTTTTTCCTTTAGTCCAAAGGACAATTCGTCCGTGCAGACAAAGCCTCTCCCCTTCTGTGAACTCACCGTGTGATTGTTCCATCGATGTCAGAAATAACAACTTTATCATCCCAGTTCCATAGGTAAATGGTGCCTTCACAGCGGCATGTGCCTTGATACTGTGTCGTAACACTAAAGGTCACATCATTAGGGCCACTCTTGAGCTTTAAGCTTTTCTGCAAGACATTATCAGCAAGTAATCAACAAACTGAGCACGTGAAATTGCTCAGTGCAGACACAAAGCCGCAGATCATCAGTACCTTGGTCACATTGAATCTTACTGCTTTCAGCAGAGCTACTGTCTAAATAAGGATAGCCAAGGTTTGCCCTGTGTGGTGGACATTAGGCATTGATTCATAGAGCAGAAGAAAACATATAAACAAAAAAATCTGTTTCACGGTCAGGAATATGAAAGGAAAAAATAAATCTCCAAAAGTTCACATTAACAATAACAAACTATGGAACAGGGACTATTTAATTTTCCATTCTGAGACATAGATACATTTGCAGAGAGAAATGTGGGTAACAAGGAGCTCCATGAGCTCTAATTAAAAGTGTTTATATGGGGATTTCTCTTCTATAGTATTATATCTCTTCTCTACAATAACCTACCTATATGCTCTACCATCCTTCTGTCTCCAACAAACTCCCGTATTTTTGCCACTTTCCTGCCCTTCCTTCCCACTGTCTCCTACATCACTTAGCAACATACTGGGCAAAAGACTATTGATTTGATTCTATTTGAGGACCTAACTATTCATTTTCAGAAAATGTGCAGGAGTTTAATACTTTAAGCAACTCTTTTTCTTAGTTCAGTGAGTTAAAAAGTGAGAAGGAGGTGAGAATACAGAACTCATGGGTAACTGATGAGTCTCACACACCGTTTCTTCAAGAAAACAGTCTAAAAGTTGTTTTAACTTCAACTACTTTTTGCAGGGGTTTAGAACAAAAGAAGTATCAATGTATTTGTGTAACCCTTGCATTCTGTTTGCTACAAAAAATTACCAAAAAAATCCACCTGTGCTTGGGAAAAATTCTACATTTCTTACACACTATTCAGGCGGTGGGCAATGGGCTGTTGAATGCTGCATGGCTTGTGGAGGGTTTCCTTCAGAAAATAAATTGGCGGTAGAGAAGATAACAAAAAAATATTTCCTTAAAGAAGTCCATTTTTCCAGATCAAATTGTAATGTGCAGAACACAACACTGCAAGAGTTTGGTCACCATTAGTCAAAACATCTCTGTCACAGAGGAAGAGAATTGGCTGCAAAGAAATTAATAGCCTGGCCTCATAGTGATTTGACAAGTAGCTCTTCTTGAAGTTACAAATAGAAAACCGTATTTATGAAAAATGAGACTGCCTGACCATGAGTGAGGGGAGAGTGTTCAAAGAGCTAGGGTGGTAAGACACTGGAAGAGGTTACCCGGAGAAGTTATTGATGCCTTCTCCATGGAAGCATTCGTAGAATCATAGAATGGCTTGAAAGGGACCTGAAAGATCATCTAGTTTCAACCCCATCACCATCAGCAAGGGACACCTCCCATTAGACCAGGTTGCTCAAAGCTTCATCCGGCCGGGTCTTGAACACTTGCAGGGATGCAAGTGTTTCACTTGCTGCAAGGTACTTTAATGCTTAATACTGAAAAAAGGGAAAAGTTGGGGGGTTTTGAAAAACATACCGAGAGAGAATTACATGCAAGATGAAAGAGCTAATGAAGCTTTGCAAGCCTGAATAACAGTTCATCTTGTATTAGAAATGACATTTCAGAACAATGATATAAAATTAACTCACAAGCTGGTCAGAAGTGAGTCGAAGAGTTTTTTTGTAACTGATTCCAGACAATAATGAGAGATGACTTGAGTTGGTTTGTAATGGCCCGAGGTTTTGTTTGGCAGCTCTAGGGTCTTCATCGCTTGAAGAAGACTCATCTTTTATTCTGGAACATTGCACACACAGAAAATGATGTTATGTCACTAAATGCATCTCAGTATCCATTAAAAATGCATTAACAGTGAGTCACCAAATAAGTCATTGATTCCCTGCTCCTAAGTAGTCTCACGGGAGGTCATTCACATCATGGCTTTAAATATATCAATGAAATGCTGAATTTTCATTCACACATTTTACCCATTATTCATACTTGGATTGTTCTAACCATTCACTTGTGTATAAGCTAGTTTTCCTTACTTAACAGATGTAAATTAATGTGCCATATTGACTCAAAAATCTCATGGTGTTAAAAATAATACTCATTAGATACTATAACTATAAAAATTTCTCATTTCTCAGAATAAAGGGGTGTTCAGTATGCTGGCTTTCTCTTCTCCCCTCTTCATTCCTCCCCAAAAGAATTTAGCAATTAATTAAAGTAATGGAAAAGTTAGATCATTGAAGTATTCTCTTCCAGGGTTTGCAGGATTATCCCAATCAGGACATGATGATGAAAAAAAAAAAAAAAACAACACCACACCACCAGAATTCTGTTTAAGTACACATAATTTACTTATTTTTCTGCTACAATTTGTTCAGAAATTTGCTCAGGATATTTTTATTCACAGAGAGTTTTCTTACAGTAAACAAAACTATCACCTTACATGGAAGGTAAAATATCCTTTCAGATCCTACAAATCTCATCTTTCAAACAATCAGCATTTGACCTCTTACTTCGATTACAGCTGGGTGTTTGATGTTAGGAAGTCTTGACCCAATACCAAGGTACCACATGACACAGTTAGCAACATTTAAAAGCTACCTCATCCTTTGTAAGATCAGATCTCAAAAGCTTTACTCAACAACCCACTTGTCACATTTTGCTTGCAAGCAATAAATTGTTAAAGACAGATTTAAAGGTCAGTTAAAATTCAACCAAAGAATGCCAGTTACAGTATCTAGTCTGCTTGGATGTCTTAATCCCACTTTAAAGCTTATCAGTAAACCACCATGTCAGAAAGAGACCTAAATGGCACTTGTCACCCTTATGAGCAAAATCAACCTTTTTGATCTATGCCGTGGCTTACACAAACTCGAGAGAGACAACTGAGATAACAGCCAATCTCCTGCAGAACAGGGAATCCTCCTTCCAGTACATTCGTCGGGACTACAATTGCCAACCTCCAGAAACAACGAATGACAGCTAACACCCTTTCATTTCATAAAAGTGATCCTCAATAAGTATAAAGCATATCAGAATGCAACCCTTTTCAGCTCTGAGTGCAGACAGCACACAGGCAGGCTGTCTGTACAGTAATATCTATATGTACAGAAAAGGGGCAACACAGGAGAGCCATCCCTAGCAAACTCAGCCCTCCAAAGCAAGTTAAAGCTCATCTTATGGGACCGTCCTGAAGAAGAGATTCCGGCCATACAGTATGTCTAGTTTGGAGCACAAGAAGGAAGAGACTTCTGTAATCCTTGAAAGAAGTAATAGAAAACCATGACTACTGCCTGTGAAAACAAAACTCTGAAAGTCCCTGAACATCTCAAAATATGCAGGAAAATACTGCCAGGCCACAGATATAGAAAATCATAAATTTTAGCAACTGGGATCTGGTAACAGCACGACATCACCTATGATGTTCCCTTAAAAACTCTAGAGAGACACACACAGCTTTGGAGAACTGGTCCAAATATTGTTTGTTTTCAAGGAGCTGGAATGCGTGTCACAGCACTGCCAGCCAAACCACAGAAACGCCAGAGCACACTCACAAGGTCTGCAACACTGGCAGGGGTAGAGCGCTTATTTGATGCAGTAAATAAAAAAAATCATATATAAATTCACTGATGAAGTATTTCTTTGTTCAAATATAAGGAGTAGCTTGCTTCCATTTTGGGGGTACCTATTTGCCATGCTCATCTGTGGAGAGTCTTTTCCTGTAAATCCACTCCGACTCATACCCTGCTCTGGCTTCGATTCCTGTAAAAATACAAGTGTGAGAAGCTGTGCATCTCCTCTGGGCAGAGAACTAATATTTTCAGTAGAATATTTGAAAATCAAATTCTATCTTCTACAGATGCATAAAAAATAGCAGTGTGTTTGTTTCCTTCACTTGTAGGCAAAGTAAAACTTTACAGTTTTCTTAAAGAATGAAGACCACACAAAGAACTAAAAATTGCAAGTACAGAACTCAGAAGAATTAAGATTTAGTTTTATATGGAAGTAGTACAGAAACATCAGACTTCACATCTTGTACTGTTGAAGTTCTGGGATCAATCTCATAACTACTCAGTTTCATGCACCTCAAATGGCTAAATTTCACCTGGGAAATCAAAGTATGACTCAGAGAAGGAAAAAATACAATTTCCTTTCACAGAATCATTAAAATCTTTAATTCAATAAAATTTTCCACACTGCTTTTATCTTGAGTAGGTGCTAAGCTCTATCAATTTCATGCCACAAGATCTTAAAATAGTGAATGATTAAGACACACAACCAATGACACCTCCCTTTATCCATTTACACTTTCCACAGTGCAAGAGATACCAAATGTTTCCACTCAGAGAGAAATTCTAAAAACTTCAACAAATTGTAAAAATATCTCTGAAGCCCTTACCCACAGATCAGTACCATGGCTATTTTATGCAAGGCTAAAAAAGTTCTTTGACTGAGGCACAACCATAAAAATGTATTAGAAGTAATTTTATCCCCTCAAGTACCAATGCTTCAGTAGTATAAATTAATATGAAGAAGTTTTATTAGCCAACTTGAAAGATTAAATATGTCTAGACAGGAGATCAGTATTTCATATAAAGTTTTGCTTTTTTCACTGTTCTTTAATGTTCATCCATGGCTTTCAGACTATTACCACAAACTTTTAATGCTCAGTAAAGAAATTCAAAAAGACTTTAAAACTAATATACAGTCAGTTTTCCATCTTAGGTTTTTGCTGAATTTTACAGGTCACAATACTTGTAAATAAGTCTGTTCTTCAACTACCAAAAGAAACTGTAGAAAGGTAAGCAATCTGCACAAAACCCAATAAATTTAATTCATTAGATAATACTGTTTGTGTAATGAAAATCAATGCAGAACCAAAACACTACAGGCAAATGATTCAGGTAGGATCTGACTCAAAGCTTTCTGAACTAAAAGAAGTCAGACTTTAGATCCCATTTAAACATCTTTTCAACAAGTATATCCTCAGTCAAACTGAATATTAAGTTACTCTCAGAAGTAACGTTCTGAGGGATGAATATAGAGGTATCTAGCCTTCCCACTGCAATCAGAAGGAAATCCTGCTTGCTTCTTAAACTTACCTCTTTAATAGTGCTGTTCCTCCCTCGCCATGAAAACCACCACCTTCCACCTTTTTTGGGCATCTTGTCCCTCATTATAGATTCCACAGTGGCCTGTGATAAATGGATGGTAACTTAAAAAAAACAAAACAAAACAAAACCAAAACAAAGGACAACCTGATACATGTAAATGAAAGGAAGTGCCAAACACACAATTTTTACTGATAATAAATAGAATAAAAGTAAACATACTGTCTGTGGACCATAAATTCTACTAAAGCAAAATCTAATGGTATCCAGAGCTGCTCTGAAGTAACTTAAGCATGAATACTTATGGTGTTTTTAAAAAGAAAATGAAAAAGATAAAAATAAAAAAAAAAGCATAAACAGATATTAGTATAATGTCTAGAATGGAGAATCTATCGGTTTTGAAGTTACTTAGTGCAAACTATATTAAAAAACAGGAAAAAAATATATCACTTCCTGAAGGAGCTCTCATGCAAAACGGTAACATGCAAGATTGAACTTTGTAGTTATTTTTAAAAGAGAATAACATATTTAATCATCAGTTTGGAAAAAAGCAAAGATGTTACTAGCTTTCATAAGTTTAGCATGATGCTATGAATTGTCTGACAATGTTAGAACTGTTTTGTTTTTTTTAAACCCTGGCTACTTCCATTAGTTACATATATACTAGACCTCAGCATAGAAAAATGTCTTTCAATACCTGTAATGACTATGCATTGTAACAAGAGGAGCTGAGTTCTGTCACCCAAAGAGGAAGCAAAAGACAAAAGAGGAAAATACTACAGTAAACGTGGCCACAGTGTTCATTACGTCCTAACACAGCTTAGGCATTGGCTTTCCGAGATAGGAGCCTCCACTGTCAAATTCACTCAAGTAAAACTGTGGCATTGATTAGTGACTTTTTTTAAAAAGTAGAAGTAAAAATAAAAATAAAATTACCATAAGGACTCTTAGCAATTAAGAGAGAAGGTTGAGGTCAGCTAAGGCATGGGACAATGCATCCCTTTTCTCAGTTCTCCCTAGGTTTTCTTAACTATACTATCTAAAGTATATGAGAAAAGAAAGAAACGACAGAGGAATAAGGTTGAGCAAATAAGTTGAGAACTTTACAAACAAAAATAAGAAAAACAAGGAGCAGATGGAGCTACTGAGAATGGAATGCCGCTGTTGAGAACGGAATGCCGCTGTTGAGAACTATTGCTACAATTTAAGGAGGTTCTCAAACACATGAACACCTTCAAGCAGATGTCCTATGGACTTTTAGTGAGATAATTCACATGCTTATGATTAAACATGCATTTAAGTGTTTTTCCAGAACACGATTTTTTTTTGCAAAAATTCCCATTTTCAAGCACTTCATAAAGCTTGTTTTGATAAACTATCTTAGTATGTCAGTTCCTTAGTTCCATTATCACAGCAAATCAAAGCTCTAATTAACAAGTCATTATGAAAACTGGTAGCATAAACAGTAACATAAACGAGTAATTTTAGTGTCAGAGGTACAGTTCAGACAAGTAAACCTAAACCTTCCCAACTGCACTATGTAGAAAGTCATCAGCATTCAGAATATAAATTATTTAAAAAAAAAAAAAAAAAAAAAAATCAATGCCCTGAATTTCACACTCGTGGAAGACTTTTCTTAACTGATGACCTATATAAATAATGGTGAAACCACAATGCTGTTGAAAAATTAACATTTCCGCTGACAGCAAAAACATTTCAGATCAGTTCTTTCCAGTTGCCCATCCTAGGCAAACTCCCAAAAACACTGGCTCAGAAATGAAAGTGTTTAATTAAAAATGCAGTTACTTTGGATTATCTTTACTGCCACTGAAGATCTGGTAGGCACCTATCAAGGTCTAAATCCCTCTGTGGAAATGACTAACAAATACAGAATAGAATAACTGTACACCTTCTGCAGGCATTTCAGTTCTGTGAGGTGAATCCCATCTTTAAAGTTTACCAGAATATTTGCAGTAAAGCACAAAACATCTGGCTCTGCAACATCCTTGAAATCCAGGCCAGGTTTACCAGATATTTGGGACTTCTAGGATTAATTTACTTTCTATTTGGGCACTACAGTGCAGCTACGCATGACTGCATACATAAGCAATGTCGAGCTAAGAAGAACTTTCTATTTTTATTCCATGTTCATGGTAATAGAGATAGCATTTGAATCACATAGATTAAAGACAAAAGTGCTGCAAATGGCAGAAGGAAAGTTTAGGTTCCAAAATCTACTAAATCCATAGCTAGGCAGGATACAATATAGTACCAATGGTGATACTACTTCCTTATATGAATTTATAGTAGTGTGTATTTCTGTCCTGAACAATTGTGTGGCACCAGGTCACACGTAATTGAACTTAGTTCATCAAGACATTTAATTTAAGCCAACATACATAGCTGTCATGAAATCGGAACTGTCACTACCTATCTCGGTTAGTTATGAACACACAACCAAGAACTAGAAAACTAGCAAGCTACAGGCCTTCTTTATCTAGTACCTGAAGTTCATCCACTGAAGGTAAAATTTCTGACCTCCATTTTATTTGATAATATATGTTGCATAAAGATAAAATGGAAAGCAGTCACCAAGTATTCAGCTACAGCAAGCACTAGCATACATTAATGTTTACAGCCCAAAACAGAAGTTTTCATCCTTCAGAATATTTGTAATGATGCAAATAAACACTATTAAGAGACTAAATTTAGTCCTGCTGCTTTAACCCTTAGCATAAGCTAGGTGAATGGTTACATCTGGACAAATATTACTGATGTGTAGATCCTTTTGTATAACAGCCCTCCTCCCTGCCTCCTCTTACCAGCCTTCCTGTTCAATCTCACCTTTGGCAAAGGTTTCTGGAACGCCTGCATTGCCAGCAGAAGGGGACCAGCTGTCGTCCAGTTGTAGTACCTGCGCATGCAAAAGGAGACAATTACTGCATTTTGTAATCCCAAGGTTCCAACTCACAATCTACCTAATATTTATCATCCGGCAGGTTAAAGCCATGAAACCTCTTTAGCATGGGTCAAACTCTGGCCTGCACCACTAGTAACAGACCCACCTTATTCTACAGTACACTCACAGGTATTTATAGCATACGCTCTTCAAGGTACGCAAGAGAAGCTGGGTCCTTAAGAAGAAAGGCTTTGTCCTTAATTCATCATGTCCTTACTATTCCTAATTATCACAGCACGAGCTATGTTTTTTACAAGCTGTTTTCACTGCTTTTCCATCAAGGAACTACGTAAACACTAAGGGACGTAGTCTGTAAGATATCAAGCTTCTGCTATTATATACTGAATGTGGGCCAACTCTTGTTGCAGTCGGACAAATACAGTATTATCATCCATCTGTCTAGAGAAGCTGAAGCTCAGGTGACATCCAGAGAATATAACAGTAAGTTCCTCACTAAGTACTCCTCTCTTCCCAACATATCAGTAGGCAGGTAGACACTACCACCAAATTCAGAGAACTGTAGCAGGGAAGTAAGTATTTTGCCTCAGGCCATAGAGGGTCAGATATGAGGCTGTAACATACGCAGTATGGACTATTACACAGAATCACAGAATGCTGAGTTGGAAGGGACCTATAGAGATCTTCTAGTCCAGCCCCCCTGCCAGAGCAGGATCACCTACAGCAGGTCCCACACGAACGCGTCCAGGTGGGTTTTGAATCTCTCCAGAGAAGGAGACTCCACAACCTCCCTGGGCAGCCTGTGCCAGGGCTCTGTCACTCCCGCAGTGAAAACGTTTTTTCTAATATTTCGGTGGAACCTCCTGTGTTCCAGCTTGTACACATTGCCCCTTGTCCTGTCACTGGACATCACTGAGAAGAGCCTGGCTCCATCCTCCTGACACTTCCCCTTGACATATTTATAAACATTTATGAGGTCACTTCTCAGCCTCCTCTTCTCCAAGCTCAAGAGACCCAGCTCCTTCAGCATTTCCTCATAAGGGATGCACCAGGCACATCAGATTTGCATGAGTAATGCCTATAATTAAAGGTAGCCTAAGTGCTACACAGTGCCATGATCTCTACCCTGTGCCACTGCACACCAGGTGCAAGGAGCTCTCACGTTGAAACATCCTTCAAAAAGCTGCATCTGGCACAGACTGCATCAGGCATGTGCCACACTCCTACCAGCAATTAAAACACATTAAATAACATCTTAGCCTTGTATAAGTAGAAATGTTATACTTCGCAGGCAAACTTTGACAAGTCTTGAAAAGTAATGCCTTTATAGAGGCATATGTGCAAAATATTCCATATATATAGACAAACTGCTGGGTACAGAGTGCTTGCAAGTAGGCTGCCATAGCACTGTAAATACTAATTACTGAAACTAGCTCAGGGCAAGCCTTAGCAAGTTCACATCCTATTTCATTTTTATTCTGCCAATTGAGTGTGAATGCTATTAGCATTTAATACTAGCTTCTTGAAATTCAAATCGTGGCAGTTAGCTGTAGTAGGTCATTTCAAGCTGCTCTTTACTCTCAACTTAAAAGAGGAAATGTAACTTGAAGAGCCTGAATTCAACACAGAGCCAACTCTTTCTGGATGAATCTAAGCTATGAACACTCAAAAAATCTATTTTACATCTATGGTTAAACTGACCTAATGCACTGAAGTCTTTTCCTTACAACAGTACATTTTTCTTTTCCTGAAATATACTTACTTATTTCCAATCTTAACCACAAGGTTAGGGTCATCAATGATAGCAGGATTGTCCACAAACTGCTGATAAGTTACTGCATGTTCTAAGAATTCTTCTGTGGGGGAAAAAAATGACAAATGTAAAGTCTGTATTTATAGATGCCTGGGACGGGCCAACCTAAAACTTTTAGCATCTCTCAGACACGTAGATTTCATGTTCAGAGTCAGCCCTTCATTATCAGGGTGCTGAGGTTAGCAGTAATATGGAAGAAAGATGTTCAGAGACTCAACTTCAGAAGATGCTGAGGCTTTCTTTGTTACCTGCTGCATGCCTTTCCTGTTCAAAACACAAGCTAAGTGACAGCTCAGGGATGGAACTGTGAGGAAAACCAGACTTTTAAGCAAGGCAAGGACGTACTTTGTCATGCCTTTCACTGATCCTCTGTCCAAGTTCAGAACAGGAACTGATGGGCTCTACCTACACGTAAACCACAGCCTTCAGCAAGACAAAAATGTTTATGAATAAACTTCCCTTCTACTACTTGTGACTCCTTTCACAAAATCCATGTAATTAACAAGTGATCCAGATAACAAATACCACTTCAACAAATCTCCGTATACTTGAAATGTTTTAATAACCAGCTTCTGAACAGCAATCATGATTTTCATCATGAGCATTGGGCTCATGTGATTTTCAAAACTGCAGAAATTGCAAGTCTTGATGCATTTATCTTCACATTATACAGCTAGAAGTTTAAATCACAGAGCACTGTAAATCTAAGAGTCACAAAAGAAACTGGAGGTAGAGTAGCAACTCAGGTTAGAGTTTCCAACTCCTCTTTCTCGTGTTCCCATTTACAGACCACTTTTTTTCATTCCTGAAACCAACAGCTGGGAATTTCCTAGCTATATATTGTACAATATGGCAAAAGTATTAGTAACACTATCGTGACAACAAAACGTATTACTCTCAGAAAATAAAAATACCAACGAAATAGTTTTTTTTAAAAGAATGGTATACAGTGGATTACTGAAGTGTATTAAAAAAATCACAAGTCCCATATAAATCCATGATTTTAAGTACGAGAAATGCTAGTAAACTTATTCCAGGTATTTATTTTCTCAGTACATTCTTGCGTACAGCCACAAGAGGGCACTGCTTCCTCGGTTCGGATGCTAAATCTTGGCTGATGGCACATGCCTGTAACTCGAAGCTAGTTTTGTATGTACCTTTGGTTATTTCTTTGTTGTCAGTAAGGCCTCCACAGAGAGAAATGGCAATGGATGGCAAATCTCGAGTTCCATCCGAGGTGCTTTCAGCTCCACTGTCCACACCTGAGCTGGCGACGGACTGCGGCGAGTGGCTGGCGGACCGCGGCCCAGTGTCATTCGCGCTCTTGCCTTGGACAGCATCCCCACTGGAAAAGAAAAATCAGGAATTGGGTTGTCATGTGCTCATTTCCAGTTTCTCTCCCTTCAACAAGCACTGTTTACATCTGACACACACTCACTAAAAAAGGAAAAGTTGCTGGGTCTTGTCATAAAATTTAAACAAAGTAGTGTATGCCTCATTGCTTCTACTTACTTGCCTGAGCCAGGCATTTATAATTATAGCTTCATTTATTAATGATATAGGAAAAATAAGACAATAAACTGTACCATCTTAGAAGAAAAAATAATGCTATTACAAGCAGAATTTGTACTAGTAGAACTATTCCCACACAGGAAAAAGAATAAACATATTAGTTCATTATTAAATTTATACTAACTATATAAACTAACAGCTAAAGCCAAAACAAAGGATGTGCTTGTTTTTGTATTTATATGTCACATACATACAAATAATATACTCTATATACAAACTAATAGGATTGACATTTTAAGAAACAGTAAATCATTATATCCACTTAAAATCTGTGTATAGATGAGATCATTACTACAAAGCGCAGGCTCGTCAAACTCTCTTTGCTTTCCAGATTTATATGAATGCATTTGAGAAAGGAATTTTCAGTGCAATTTTTTTTCTGTGTATTACTAATCTTTCCCTGAAACGCTAATATTGCAACAGCTGAGTTTAAGCAAGCAAGCAAGAAAAATAAAATATGCAAGCTACACTAGTTGTTGCTCAATTATTTAGTGAGATGACTAGGGTATGATGTGGAAAAAGCACTATAAGGCTCTAATAAAGATCAGAACAAGTTGGAAATTGTATGTTCAGAGTACAACAGTTTCATAAATAAATCCGTAACGTGCTTTCCAAAAATATTTTCTAATATTTATATTTATAGGTGATCACTCACAGTAGAAGAGCATTAGAGCAATAATTTTGTGCCAATACTGTTAACAGTAAAATATGTTCTTTGCAGCAATCAGCAAGGACATAGAGATAAATACATCCCAAGGCCAACTGCTCTCCTAGGACATGTGAGTAACACTCACAAACATCAGTGTACATTACATAACAATCTACAATCAATATATGATGCTTAAATGACTAAAATAGAAAATCAGTTTCAAGCCCACTTCTCAGACCCAAACGCAGAGCCTTCCACGAGCTCTAGTATTCCTCTCCACAGTTTTATCTTCCTTCTGCCTTGACCTCTGCTTGGACTCTGAAAAAGAGATCTTATCTGGTTGGCAGGGAAGAGT
The DNA here is from genome assembly GCF_000703405.1 of Apaloderma vittatum. NCBI lineage: Eukaryota > Metazoa > Chordata > Aves > Trogoniformes > Trogonidae > Apaloderma > Apaloderma vittatum. The sequence goes on along the minus strand of NW_009719983.1, from coordinate 2,779 downwards.
TTGGTCTAAATTTGAGACGTGACAAGAGCTCTTTAAATAGTAAGAATATAAGCAAACGACTTATACTTCTTGGGGAAATAAAGTGCAGCAACTTCTGGATCCATGTCAGTGAGGTCATCTAAATAGACACCATCAGCACCAAGATGCCGGCTTCGTTTTTCTGTAAGGGACGGCACAAATAAGCCTATTAATGAGCATTTTCTGAGTAACAAGCCAGAACTGTTATTACTGTTTAACTATTCACTTGAAGACTGAGAAACCAGACCAGCCGTAACAGTTTGTGAACTGTATTTGTATAAAACAGTACTGCCAAAAATTTCAAAACAAGTTGCTCATATACATCGTTCAGACTTCGAACACACAAAATGGGTCAAAAGAGGACTAGTTTTGAGATATGCTGAAGCCTCCCTACCCCAGACAGAAACACTTGGAATTAGAAGTCAGTGTACGAAAACAGCCAAAAGAAAACTCTCTCAGTATTTGCATAGGCCTGTTAACACAGTAAGTCAAGCAGAGCATTTACCCTCAGAGAACTAATCTTCAATTCCCCCTTGCAAAAAGAAAGTAACACAACAGAATATACCATAGTCACTAATACACTATAATAGTCTTCTTATGGAGACAAATTACTGTTTAGCACATACAACTGGTGTTTTGTGAATGTACATGCACCATTGAAGGGGACAAAAAAAGCCCTCTCAGGTCTTTTATTAGTACCAACACACAATCATCACTGTCCTGTTGTTGCTGGTGCATCTAGACAAGTAACCACTGTAAAGCCAAACTCTAATTCAAAATTCATTCTAAAACTCCCAACTTCTCACTGTCCCAATTTCCAACATCAAACATCAGAAAAGCAATCAGGAAAAAAAAAGTTACATAAAGGCAGAATAATAAGCAGAGTAACACTGTCATTTTTGTTTTCAAAGGCAACGGAACGCATGGAGATGTGGCTAAAAAACTTGTATGTTTACCAATGAAAAAGCAGGTGCACAAACTAGGCTTATATAATTATAGAATAATGAGAGATCTAAAACATAACATCGGTAAGCAAATACTTTTCACGTGAAGAGTGTAACGTTTATTATAAAATACTATGGATATAGAGGCAAAAAATTAAGAAACAGAAAAGCAAAATAATATTTCACAAATTCAGGACAGGATGTGTACCACAGAAAACTGAAATGGCTCACGTGGAACAAAAACACCTTCCTCTATGGCAACTCTGTTGCTTGTACAAAAGATGTATCACACAACTCTGTAGTAGAGCAGGGAGGTTCCACAATTACCAGTAACATGTAATAACTCAGAAAATAGTCAGAGGAGGTGCAATAACACACCTACAGCGTGCCTGTATCAAAAAAGTGAAATTCCTGAGTCTGTCAAATATAGACGAATTCAGAGCAATTTTGGCAGTCTTGTTTATAGGCACAGAAGTATCAAAAATCCCAGACCAAGCAGAAACTTCTATCTCACTCCATGGCTCCTGAGAACAGCCTGCTACATAACTCAGATTTTGAAGGTTCTTTCCAAAACTTATTCCTTTCCACACCTGAAAGTGCCTTCAGGGCATAGATTAACTTATATGGCCATGAGGTGCTTTATCACCATGAAATTTAAAGACAAAATCATACATATAAAAACGCAGAATCAACAGCTTTACCTTTCCTTCTGGAAGGGGAATCTGTCTTGCCAGCTGGTTGGGCTGAACAAGCTGCAGCTTGTTTTATTTCTTCATTGGCAGGCAATGGTGGTACAGCTGCTCCTGGAGACTCAATCTCTGGCTTATTTGTCTCAGCTGGTAAAGGCTCACTTTCCTCAGCAGTTGCTGCATCTGGTTGTCCAAGGGCAGGCAGAGGAGACACAGTGTTAAACTCCTCCACAGAAGCACTTGGGATAACCTGAAAGCAAGTGCTTTCAGAAGGATTTACATCCATCATGCTGGGTTCCTTTACTTTGAGCAGAGAACTGGCCTGTGAGGAACAATAAGCAGACTGCTATAAAGAAAAGCACTTAAAAAATATAATAGCCAGAGTTTAACCCGTTCTGTTCACTCCAGTTAGATCAGATTCTCAAGGTAAGCAACCACAGCAGAAAGCCACGACTAATTGAGGTGGAAACTACAGTGTACAAAAGACATTTCTGCTGTGTGTTTGCTGGCACAAAATTAACCTGTCTCATGGGGCCAGGAAAGACTTATTCTGCAATGTGCTCTACAGTCCTCGTTTCTCACTTAGCTGGCACGTGCTTGGAAGCACATCACAGCTCCTACCCTGCCCCCCTCCTTTCCTGCACAAAATCTGAAGAACAGAAGGTATCTCCAACAAACATGAGATCAGAGCACAGGCTGGAGTCGTTACAGAACAAGGATCCTCTCAAGGACCAGGAGAGGGGTACACCGCCTATACCTCAGATGGAGATTCTAAATCACTTGACAGGAACAAATCTAGATCTTCTCTCAGTGTGGGACAGGAGGTGTTATTACAGACAGGAGCTGAACTCCTACAACAGCAGCTGTACAGCTGCTATAACCTTCCTCTCATAGCAAACAAACTCTTACACAAAGATCAACAGCATCCAAAGCATAACTGCCAGTTCAAGTATAGCCAGATCATAGAATCATAGAATGGCCTAGGCGGGAAGGGACCTTAGAGATCATTTTAATCCAGCCTCCCTGCCGCCAGGGACGCCACCTCTCGACTAGATCAGGCAACACTTGGGGACCAAATGGGAATCAACTCTGTATAACTTGGTGTCTTGGGTTACAATATGTAACCAA